>NC_057814.1:283708457-283733045 GCF_018294505.1 Triticum aestivum | reverse complement strand
ATGGGGCGGTGGTCGTCGGCGGTGGCGGGGGGATCGCCGGAGAAAAAGCTCGGCACGGGGGGGCCTAGAGGGATGGCCGGGGCGGCGGCGGAACGGCGGTGGGGAGTGTTTTCGGGGCGGCCGCGGGCGGCGAGGGGCTGCTGTTTGGCCGGTGGTGGCTGGCGGCTCAGGGGGGTGGAGGTTGAAGATGAACCATAGGCCCTTGATTTTGTATCCAACGGCTGCAAAATTGACTGACTAGAGATGAAAAAGTCAGTCGACCGACGTGTAGCCTCACCTTGCTAGTGCGCTCAGTTTCGATAGCAAAATTCAGTTTCAACAGCAAAATTCAGTTTCGACAGTTAAGATCAGTTTCGACAGTTAAGTTCAGTTTCGACAGTTCAATTCAGTTTCATCAGTTAAGTTCAGAGATGAGCAGCTGATGTATTTTACATCTAGCACTTTGTGGTTATGTATTTTACGTCATGTATTGGAGATGCTGAAGGAAATATGCCCTAGAGGCAATAATAAAGTTATTATTTATTTCCTTATATCATGATAAATGTTTATTATTCATGCTAGAATTGTATTAACCGGAAACATAATAATTGTGTGAATACATAGACAAACAGAGTGTCACTAGTATGCCTCTACTTGACTAGCTCGTTGATTGAAGATGGTTATGTTTCCTAGCCATAGACATGAGTTGTCATTTGATTAACGGGATCACATCATTAGGAGAATGATGTGATTGACTTGACCCATTCCGTTAGCTTAGCACTCGATCGTTTAGTATGTTGCTATTGCTTTCTTCATGACTTATACATGTTCCTATGACTATGAGATTATGCAACTCCCGTTTACCAGAGGAACACTTTATGTGCTACCAAACGTCACAATGTAACTGGGTGATTATAAAGGTGCTCTACAGGTGTCTCCAAAGGTACTTGTTGGGTTGGCGTATTTCGAGATTAGGATTTGTCACTCCGATTGTCGGAGAGGTATCTCTGGGCCCACTCAGTAATACACATCACTATAAGCCTTGCAAGCATTGTAACTAATGAGTAAGTTGCGGGATGATGTATTACGGAACGAGTAAAGAGACTTGCCAGTAACGAGATTGAACTAGGTATCGAGATACCGACGATCGAATCTCGGGCAAGTAACATACCGATGACAAAGGGAACAACGTATGTTGTTATGCGGTCTGACCGATAAAGATCTTTGTAGAATATGTGGGAACCAATATGAGCATCCAGGTTCCGCTATTGGTTATTGAACGGAGAGGTGTCTCGGTCATGTCTACATAGTTCTCGAACCCGTAGGGTCCGCACGCTTAACGTTACGATGACAGTTATATTATGAGTTTATATGTTTTGCTGTACCGAAGGTTGTTCGGAGTCCCGGATGTGATCACGGACATAACGAGGAGTCTCGAAATGGTCGAGACATAAAGATTGATATATTGGAAGCCTATGTTTGGATATCGGAAGTGTTCCGGGTGAAATCGGGATTTTTCTCGAGTACCGGGAGGTTACCGGAACCCCCCGGTAACTTAATGGGCCTTAGTGGGCCTAGGTGGAAGAGAGGAGAGGAGGCCAGGCCAGGGCCGCACGCCCCTCCTCCCAGTCCGAATAGGACAAGGAGAAGGGGGCGGCGCCCCCCCTTTCCTTCCTCCCCTCCACCTCTTCCCCCTCTCTCTCCTAGTCCAACATGGAAAAGGGGGGAGTTCTACTCCCGGTAGGAGTAGGACTTCTCCTGGCGCGCCTCTCTCTTTGGCCGGCCGAACCCGCCCTTGCTCCTTTATATACGGGGGCAGGGGGGCACCTTTAAACACACAATTGATCATTGATCTCTTAACCGTGTGCGGTGCCCCCCTCCACCATATTACACCTCGATAATATTGTAGCGGTGCTTAGGCGAAGCCCTGCGTCAGTAGAACATCATCATTGTCACCACGCCGTCGTGCTGACGAAACTCTCCCTCAACACTCGGCTGGATCGGAGTTCGAGGGACATCATCGAGCTGAACGTGTGCTGCACTCGGAGGTGCCGTACGTTCGGTACTTGATCAGTCGGATCGTGAAGACGTACGACTACATCAACCGCGTTGTGTTAACGCTTCCGCTTTCGGTCTACAAGGGTACGTAGACAACACTCTCCCCTCTCATTGCTATGCATCACCATGATCTTGCGTGTGCATAGGAATTTTTTTGAAATTACTACGTTCCCCAACAGTGGCATCCGAGCCAGGTTTTATGCGTTGATGTTATATGCACGAGTAGAACACAAGTGAGTTGTGGGCGATATAAGTCATACTGCTTACCAACATGTCATATTTTGGTTCAGCGGTATTGTGAGATGAAGCGGCCGGGACCGACATTACGCGTACGCTTACGCAAGACTGGTTTCACCGTTGCGAGCACTCGTTGCTTAAAGGTGACTGGCGGGTGTCTGTCTCTCTCACTTTAGTTGAACCGAGTGTGGCTACGCCCGGTCCTTGCGAATGTTAAAACAGCACCAACTTGACAAACTATCGTTGTGGTTTTGATGCGTAGGTAAGAACGGTTCTTGCTAAGCCCGTAGCAGCCACGTAAAACTTGCAACAACAAAGTAGAGGACGTCTAACTTGTTTTTGCAGGGCATGTTGTGATGTGATATGGTCAAGACATGATGCTGAATTTTATTGTATCAGATGATCATGTTTTGTAACCGAGTTATCGGCAATTGGCAGGAGCCATATGGTTGTCGCTTTATTGTATGCAATGCAATCGCCATGTAATTGTTTTACTTTATCACTAAGCGGTAGCGATAGTCGTAAAAGCAATAGTTGGCGAGGCGACAACGATGCTACGATGGAGATCAAGGTGTCGCGCCGGTGACGATGGTGATGATGACGGTGCTTCGGAGATGGAGATCACAAGCACAAGATGATTGGCCATATCATATCACTTATATTGATTGCATGTGATGTTTATCTTTTATGCATCTTATCTTGCTTTGATTGACGGTAGCATTATAAGATGATCTCTCACTAAATTTCAAGATAAAAGTGTTCTCCCTGAGTATGCACCGTTGCCAAAGTTCATCGTGCCCAGACACCACGTGATGATCGGGTGTGATAAGCTCTACGTCCATCTACAACGGGTGCAAGCCAGTTTTGCACACGCAGAATACTCAGGTTAAACTTGACGAGCCTAGCATATGCAGATATGGCCTCGGAACACTGAGACCGAAAGGTCGAGCATGAATCATATAGTAGATATGATCAACATAGTGATGTTCACCATTGAAAACTACTCCATTTCACGTGATGATCGGTTATGGTTTAGTTGATTTGGATCACGTAATCACTTAGATGATTAGAGAGATGTCTATCTAAGTGGGAGTTCTTAAGTAATATGATTAATAGAACTTAAATTTATCATGAACTTAGTACCTGATAGTATCTTGCTTGTCTATGTTAATTGTAGATAGATGGCCCGTGCTGTTGTTCCATTGAATTTTAATGCGTTCCTTGAGAAAGCAAAGTTCCAACATGATGGTAGCAATTATACGGACTGGGTCCGTAAGTTGAGGATTATCCTCATTGCTGCACAGAAGAATTACGTCCTGGAAGCACCGCTGGGTGCCAGGCCTGCTGCAAGAGCAACACCAGAGGTTATGAACGTCTGGCAGAGCAAAGTTGATGACTACTTGATAGTTCAGTGTGCCATGCTTTACGGCTTAGAACCGGGTCTTCAACAACGTTTTGAACGTCATGGAGCATATGAGATGTTCCAGGAGTTGAAGTTAATATTTCAAGCAAATGCCCGGATTGAGAGATATGAAGTCTCCAATAAGTTCTACAGCTGCAAGATGGAAGAGAATAGTTCTGTCAGTGAGCATATACTCAAAATGTCTGGGTATAACAATCACTTGATTCAACTGGGAGTTAATCTTCCGGATGATAGCGTCATTGACAGAATTCTTCAATCATTGCCACCAAGCTACAAGAGCTTCGTGATGAACTATAACATGCAAGGGATGAATAAGACAATTCCCGAGCTCTTCGCAATGCTAAAGGCAGCGGAGGTAGAAATCAAAATGGAGCATGAAGTGTTGATGGTCAATAAGACCACTAGTTTTAAGAAAAAGGGCAAAGGGAAGAAGAAGGGGAACTTCAAGAAGAACAGCAAGCAAGTTGCTGTTCAGGAGAAGAAACCCAAATCTGGACCTAAGCCTGAGACTGAGTGCTTCTACTGCAAGCAGACTGGTCACTGGAAGCGGAGCTGCCCCAAGTATTTGGCGGATAAGAAGGTTGGCAAGGTGAACAAAGGTATATGTGATATACATGTTATTGATGTGTACCTTACCAGAGCTCGCAGTAGCACCTGGGTATTTGATACTGGTTCTGTTCCTAATATTTGCAACTCGAAACAGGGACTACGGATTAAGCGAACATTGGCCAAGGACGAGGTGACGATGCGCGTGGGAAACGGTTCCAAAGTCGATGTGATCGCCGTCGGCACGCTACCTCTACATCTACCTTCGGGATTAGTATTAGACCTAAATAATTGTTATTTGGTGCCAGCGTTGAGCATGAACATTATATCTGGATCTTGTTTGATGCGAGACGGTTATTCATTTAAATAAGAGAATAATGGTTTTTCTATTTATATGAGTAATATCTTTTATGGTCATGCACCCTTGAAGAGTGGTCTATTTTTAATGAATCTCGGTAGTAGTGACACACATATTCATAATGTCGAAGCCAAAAGATGCAGAGTTGATAATGATAGTGCAACTTATTTGTGGCACTGCCGTTTAGGTCATATCGGTGTAAAGCGCATGAAGAAACTCCATAATGATGAACTTTTGGAATCACTTGGTACTTGCGAACCGTGTCTCATGGGCAAGATGACTAAAACACCGTTCTCCGGAACTATGGAGAGAGCAACTGATTTGTTGGAAATCATACATACAGATGTATGTGGCCCGATGAATATTGAGGCTCATGGCGGATATCGTTATTTTCTCACCTTCACAGATGATTTGAGCAGATATGGGTATATCTACTTAATGAAACATAAGTATGAAACATTTGAAAAGTTCAAAGAATTTCAGAGCGAAGTTGAAAATCATCATAACAAGAAAATAAAGTTTATACGATCAGATCGTGGAGGAGAATATTTGAGTTACGAGTTTGGCCTACATTTGAAACAATGCGGAATAGTTTCGCAACTGACGCCACCCGGAACACCACAACATAATGGTGTGTCCGAACGTCGTAATCGTACTTTACTAGATATGGTGCGATCTATGATGTCTCTTACTGATTTACCGCTATCGTTTTGGGGTTATGCTTTAGAGACGGCTGCATTCACTCTAAATAGGGCACCGTCGAAATCCGTTGAGACGACGCCTTATGAACTATGGTTTGGCAAGAAACCAAAGTTGTCGTTTCTTAAAGTTTGGGGTTGCGATGCTTATGTGAAGAAACTTCAACCTGATAAAGCTCGAACCTAAATCGGAGAAATGTGTCTTCATAGGATACCCAAAGGAGACTTTTGGGTACACCTTCTATCACAGATCCGAAGGCAAGACATTCATTGCTAAGAATGGATCCTTTCTAGAGAAGGAGTTTCTCTCAAAAGAAGTGAGTGGGAGGAAAGTAGAACTTGATGAGGTAACTGTACCTGCTCCCTTATTGGAAAGTAGATCATCACAGAAACCAGTTTCTGCGACACCTACACCAATTAGTGAGGAAGTTAATGATAATGATCATGAAACTTCAGATCAAGTTATTACTGAACCTCATAGGTCAACCAGATTAAGATCCGCACCAGAGTGGTACGGTAATCCTGTTCTGGAGGTTATGTTACTAGACCATGACGAACCTACGAACTATGAAGAAGCGATGGTGAGCCCAGATTCCGCAAAATGGCTTGAGGCCATGAAATCCAAGATGGGATCCATGTATGAGAACAAAGTATGGACTTTGGTTGACTTGCCTGATGATCGGCAAGCCATTGAAAATAAATGGATCTTCAAGAAGAAGACTGACGCTGACGGTAATGTTACTGTCTATAAAGCTCGACTTGTTGCGAAAGGTTTTCGACAAGTTCAAGGGATTGACTACGATGAGACATTCTCACCCGTAGCGATGCTCAAGTTTGTCCGAATCATGTTAGCAATTGCCGCATTTTATGATTATGAAATTTGGCAAATGCATGTCAAAACTGCATTCCTGAATGGATTTCTGGAAGAAGAGTTGTATATGATGCAACCGGAAGGTTTTGTCGATCCAAAGGGAGCTAACAAAGTGTGCAAGCTCCAGCGATCCATTTATGGACTGGTGCAAGCCTCTCGGAGTTGGAATAAACGCTTTGATAGTGTGATCAAAGCATTTGGTTTTATACAGACTTTTGGAGAAGCCTGTATTTACAAGAAAGTGAGTGGGAGCGCAGTAGCATTTCTGATATTATATGTGGATGACATATTGCTAATTGGAAATGATATAGAATTTCTGGATAGCATAAAGGGATACTTGAATAAGAGTTTTTCAATGAAAGACCTCGGTGAAGCTGCATATTTATTGGGCATCAAGATCTATAGACATAGATCAAGACGCTTAATTGGACTTTCACAAAGCACATACCTTGACAAAGTTTTGAAGAAGTTCAAAATGGATCAAGCAAAGAAAGGGTTCTTTCCTGTATTACAAGGTGTGAGATTGAGTAAGACTCAATGCCCGACCACTGCAGAAGATAGAGAGAAGATGAAAGATGTTCCCTATGCTTCAGCCATAGGCTCTATCATGTATGCAATGCTGTGTACCAGACCTGATGTGTGCCTTGCTATAAGTTTAGCAGGGAGGTACCAAAGTAATCCAGGAGTGGATCACTGGACAGCGGTCAAGAACATCCTAAAATACCTGAAAAGGACTAAGGATATGTTTCTTGTTTATGGAGGTGACAAAGAGCTCATCGTAAATGGTTATGTTGATCCAAGCTTTGACACTGATCCGGACGATTCTAAATCGCAAACCGGATACGTGTTTACATTGAACGGTGGAGCTGTCAGTTGGTGCAGTTCTAAGCGAAGTGTCGTGCCAGGATCTACGTGTGAAGCGGAGTACATAGCTGCTTCGGAAGCAGCAAATGAAGGAGTCTGGATGAAGGAGTTCATATCCGATCTAGGTGTCATACCTAGTGCATCGGGTCCAATGAAAATCTTTTGTGACAATACTGGTGCAATTGCCTTAGCAAAGGAATCCAGATTTCACAAAAGAACCAAGCACATCAAAAGACGCTTCAATTCCATCCGGGACTTAGTCCAGGTGGGAGACATAGAAATTTGCAAGATACATACGGATTTGAATGTTGCAGACCCGTTGACTAAGCCTCTTCCACGAGCAAAACATGATCAACACCAAGACTCCATGGGTGTAAGAATCATTACTGTGTAATCTAGATTATTGACTCTAGTGCAAGTGGGAGACTGAAGGAAATATGCCCTAGAGGCAATAATAAAGTTATTATTTATTTCCTTATATCATGATAAATGTTTATTATTCATGCTATAATTGTATTAACCGGAAACATAATACTTGTGTGAATACATAGACAAACAGAGTGTCACTAGTATGCCTCTACTTGACTAGCTCGTTGATCAAAGATGGTTATGTTTCCTAGCCATAGACATGAGTTTTCATTTGATTAACGGGATCACATCATTAGGAGAATGATGTGATTTACTTGACCCATTCCGTTAGCTTAGCACTCGATCGTTTAGTATGTTGCTATTGCTTTCTTCATGACTTATACATTTTCCTATGACTATGAGATTATGCAACTCCCGTTTACCAGAGGAACACTTTGTGTGCTACCAAACATCACAACGTAACTGGGTGATTATAAAGGTGCTCTACAGGTGTCTCCAAAGGTACTTGTTGGGTTAGCGTATTTCGAGATTAGGATTTGTCACTCCGATTGTCGGAGAGGTATCTCTGGGCCCACTCAGTAATACACATCACTATAAGCCTTGCGAGCATTGTAACTAATGAGTTAGTTGCGGGATGATGTATTACGGAACGAGTAAAGAGACTTGCCAGTAACGAGATTGAACTAGGTATCGAGATACCGACGATCGAATCTCGGGCAAGTAACATACCGATGACAAAGGGAACAACGTATGTTGTTATGCGGTCTGACTGATAAAGATCTTCTTAGAATATGTGGGAACCAATATGAGCATCCAGGTTCCGCTATTGGTTATTGACCGGAGAGGTGTCTCGGTCATGTCTACATAGTTCTCGAACCCGTAGGGTCCGCACGCTTAACGTTACGATGACAGTTATATTATGAGTTTATATGTTTTGATGTACCGAAGGTTGTTCGGAGTCCCGGATGTGATCACGGACATAACGAGAAGTCTCGAAATGGTCGAGACATAAAGATTAATATATTGGAAGCCTATGTTTGGATATGAGAAGTGTTCCGGGTGAAATCGGGATTTTTCCGGAGTACCGGGAGGTTACCGGAACCCCCCGGTAACTTAATGGGCCTTAGTGGGCCTAGGTGGAAGAGAGGAGAGGAGGCCAGGGCAGGGCCGCACGCCCCTCCCCCCCAGTCCGAATAGGATAAGAAGGGGGCGGCGCCCCCCTTTCCTTCCTCCCCTCCACCTCTTCCCCCTCTCTCTCCTTGTCCAACATGGAAAAGGGGGGGAGTCCTACTCCCGGTAGGAGTAGGACTCCTCCTGGCGCGCCTCTCTCCTTGGCCGGCCGAACCCCCCTTGCTCCTTTATATACGGGGGCAGGGGGGCACCTCTAAACACACAATTGATCAT
The DNA here is from genome assembly GCF_018294505.1 of Triticum aestivum. Lineage (NCBI taxonomy): Eukaryota > Viridiplantae > Streptophyta > Magnoliopsida > Poales > Poaceae > Triticum > Triticum aestivum. Next base: position 283,724,238 of record NC_057814.1, on the reverse strand, counting down.
TGATCTCTTAACCGTGTGCGGTGCCCCCCTCCACCATATTACACCTCGATAATATCGTAGCGGTGCTTAGGCGAAGCCCTGCGTCGGTAGAACATCATCATTGTCACCACGCCGTCGTGCTGACGAAACTCTCCCTCAACACTCGGCTGGATCGGAGTTCGAGGGACGTCATCGAGCTGAACGTGTGCTGAACTCGGAGGTGCCGTACGTTCGGTACTTGATCGGTCGGATCGTGAAGACGTACGACTACATCAACCGCGTTGTGTTAACGCTTCCGCTTTCGGTCTACGAGGGTACGTAGACAACACTCTCCCCTCTCGTTGCTATGCATCACCATGATCTTGCGTGTGCGTAGGAATTTTTTTGAAATTACTACGTTCCCCAACAGATGCTATTAGAATTCCACTCAGGTTAACGTTGTTCGTTGTCTCTCATGTCCTGCTTCAGCCTTGGCGTCGTACAACTCACCGGAGCTGCTCCAACGACGAAACCCTCAATCACAGCGGAGCAGTACCTCGGGCTCCATCTCCAGACTCCTAAGATCTTCTTCCCCTCCTCCGACAGCCAAGTCAGCCGGAGCATCCTCACCGGCCAACCCAATCATGCTGAGATCGACATGGCTTCACCAAAGAGGTTGTACACTTGTTGCATCTCTTTTCTACTCTACATGTTATATATATTGTCCACTGAGCACTCGTAGTAACGGGAAATACGATTATTTTATCCTACTATATGACAAGCAGTGAGGTACCAGGCAACTTAGTTATCCATGATGGACTCTCTTGAATGCCATCATTATTTATCTCTGCGCGTTTGAGCTGTGCATTCATCGACGGGCCTAGGAGTTGAGCTAGTATGGCAGTGGCCTGGGTCCAAAGTAATAGAAGTAGCACAAAAACATTTTTTAGTGTAGGATTTTCCTTGCTCAAGCCTGCCTACTAGAATCGCCAGTTCTTGAAAGGAAAAGTGAATGAAAAACATCGGAATTGGAAAGTTTCCTATGGTACTACTTTTCATGAATTTGTTTCAAAGGAATGGAGCAAAGGAAAACTGTAGGATTTGTTCCTTTAGTGTTTCCTTGAAAGAAAAACCGCAGGAATTCAAATTTCCACTTCTCCTCCTTTTTATTCCTATTCATCAAGCACAAGACTAAGAGATAGTAGCATAATAGCATTATAACCGTACATTTTCTTGTGGTTTGACTTAATCTCACCATGCTTTTTTGCATCCTGTGATCTTCCAATTGTTGTGAATCAAACACCCAGATTGGCAGAAATCTTGTGTTTTTAAATTCTCTGTTTTGCACGTGCATTCCTATCCTATTCCTGTCTATTTCCTATCCCTGCATTGTTAGAATCCTCACATTCAAACAAGCCCTTACTCAATTACTTCTGTTACAGATATGTGTCAAAGAAAACCTTGTGTGGTTTGTCCTGCTCCTGCGGCGCTGTCTTCCACCCCAGCTCAGCTGCTCCAACGACGGAAGGGTTCACCACAGCAGGGATCCGCTCTCCAGACTGTCTTTCGCCGCCTCAGATCTTCTTCCCCGCCACCGGCAGCCACGGAAACTGCATTACCATCATCAACTGAGCAGATGACCTTGAGGACTACACAGGTCCGCAAGAGAGGTCGCACTCTTCCGTGTCTGTTTACGTTATGCGTTGCTTAATATGATGACATGCTACATTATGTTGTGTTCACCTATTAGACTCCAAGTCAGGTCCAAACTAATGCTGAAACTTGAGTTTTTAAATGGTTGTGGGGTACATATTGGGGGAGCAATCAGTACTATCTGTCTACTATCTGGTTAATCTCCGGTGTCTACTATGAGTTTCATGTCGGGTGCAAACAAACATTAAAGGAGCCATTATCTGTATTTTTTAACTAAAGCTATTATCTGCCTGCTATCATTGGTTTTGGGTCTATCCACAGTTCGCTACCATCACTCTGGATTTGTGCATGCACTCGTTACATAATCTCACTATGTTTTATTCCTATGCATGCCAGTTATTGCACACAATGGAACTGATCATGTAGAGAAAAAGAGACGAGCCTTGCATGGCAATAAATTTCATGCAGATGCCGTTCCATGGTGGGCGCAAAGGCAGCCCCCCTCCACCCATTTCGGATCGTAATCAAGAGGAAGATAACTGTTCTGAGGGGGATTCAGAAGGAGAAGACCACTCCTATTTACCCCACGAGGTCTTCGCTCTAACTTGGCATGCTGATGTTGGTAATATCATGCATATGGTGCCTTGCATTGCTTACAGTATACATTAAAGATGTAATCTGCTTAGTTTAGACATGCTTTGTGTCAATGCCATCTGTTTAGTTTCTTTATCGTATATGTGAATCATGCAATGCCATCTTGTCTAGCCAGGCATCATATATGTGAATTTTGCAATGCCACCCTGGTTAGCCAGTCATCTTATATGTGAATTATATCATGCCATCATTTTTTTATTACGTGTTAAATTTGTCAACAATTTTAGTAAATTCAATTACTCTTCCTGTGCATCAGCCATTCGGCACGGTCATGGAAAAAATCTGGAGTGGAAACAAGGTCTTCAGAGCAGACAATGCTATCTGACGAAGCGCATGTCTTGCTGGTTACTGATAGCTCCTCAGAGTAGGATTCAGAGACAGATGACCAGTCATATTCCCCCCCCCCGAGGTGCATGCCCTAACTTGGCAGGGTTATGTTGCTCATATCGTGCGTATGGTATCTTGCATTGCTATGTCATTTGCTTAGTTTAGACATGCTTTGTGTGAATGCCACCTGTTTAGTGTCTAATTACCATATATGTGAATTATGCAATGCCATCTTGTTGCAAGACATTATATATGTGAATTATGCAATGTTTTCTTGTTGCAAGGCATTATGTATCTGAATTATGCAATGCCATGTTGTTTAGGCAAGCGTCATATATGTGAATTATATCATGCCGTCCTTTTTTTGTATTTCTCATTGCTTTTGTCGACAATGTTTGTATATTCAACTGCTCTTCCTGTGCATCAGCCACTTGAATTGGTGATGGAGAAATCTGGAGTGAAAACAAGGTCTTCAGAGCAGACAATGCTACCTGCTGAAGCAGATATCTTGCTGGTTCCACATAGCTCTTCAGAGGAGGATTCAGAGGCAGATGACCAGTCCTATTATCCCCCTGAGGTGTATGCTCAAACTTGGCAGGGTTATATTACTCATATAATGCATATATTGTATTGCAATGCTTAGTTTTTACATCATATACACAATATTGAATGCCATCTCCTTAGTTGACACATCATATATGCGATTGCCCTCTGCTCACTTCCTTAGTATATAAATCATATATTTGAATTATGTCATGCCATGATGTTTACATAGACATCATGTATCTGAATTATGGCATGCCAACCCATTTTCTAAAGACATAATATAGTTATATCATCTCATCTTGTTTACATAGTCATCATATTTTAAATTATGTCATTCTATCCATGAATTATATCATGCCATCATGTTTCCATCGACGGCATGTTTGTGATTTATGGCATGCCAACCACTTTAATAGACACATCGTATAGATATATCATATCATCCTGTTTACATAGTCATCATATTTTGAAGTATGTCATTCTATCCTGTTTAGTTAGCCATCATACATGTGAAATTGTGTCATGCTATCCTGTTTAATTAGCCATCATATATGTGAAATTATGTCCTGCTATTCTGTTTGCTTAGACAACATAAATGTGAATTATTTCATGCCCTGTTTTCTTCCCTACTATCCATTGCACCTGTCTATCTTACAATGTCTGTACATTCAATTACTTTTCTTGTTTATCAGCCATTTCAATTGGAGGGAGTGATGGCAGTATCTGTGGAAGTAAAAACACGGTCTTCAGAAAAGATCGTGCTACCTGTCGATGCAGATAGAACCACGGTTGTACTTGCCCAAGAACCAGCCCCACCACACATAACCCACACTCATGCAGATTGTACCCCTACCCAGTTGGAGAGAGAACCAGCTACACCCCTTCCAACCCCAACCCCAACAGATAGACACCCAGTTCCCGTTGACACAACACCGTCTCCACCACAGAGCACCCAAACACGAGCAGTTAGTAAGGCAACTGCAGTGCCCAAATCACGAGGACCACCACTCCGAACCCGAAGTCAACGCTTAAAGCAGAAGAAGAATTGTTCTCAGGTCAGGTTCCGTAGCTATGGTTCATACTACTTTGCTCTTGCATCACTGTATTTACTGATACCAACTAATTTCAAATTTGAAGGATGCAATTGAAACTCCAATGGCGCAACAGGTATGTTTTAAACATGTTTCTTCAACGTGTTTGGTTGTTTGCTGTTGTAACTTTCTCTATGTTGATTTCAGTTTCAATTGAATAAACAGTTATGTTCTCATGCCATGCACATTACAAGTGTTGTTATTGCTGTGTAGTTTCCCACACTTATATTCTGTCTATGCTGCTTTGTCTTAAATAGATATGATTCGAACTGTATCTATCTTGATTTGGCAACATAAACTAGAATGATATAGACCATACAGTGACCATACTACATAGATATATGTTTGTTTCATGCTGTTATCCTGTCCACCTTACTACTGAACTGGTTTACCAAAATGAGTTTCATATACTACATTGTAAACCTGAGATGTGTTTGTTTGTTTCTCTTTTAGAATGCGGATAAAATATTGGAGAAGAGTACCCTGTTATGCAATGGTAAAGGAAGTAATGCAGATAAGGTTCAAGATAGTGAGACATCCCTATTGGTCTCCAAGAAAGCTGATAAAAACTATATTGAAGACACCGAGACAACCCCAAAGTCCTATCTTGATGTAGTGTTCGAGTTACTGGCTACCACTGCTGGCACCAGCTCTTCGAACTCGTTGCCTCAATCAGTTCGGCTTCTTGAGTCTCAACTTCAAGTTGAAAGACATCGATCAGATGTTATGCGACAGGAAGCCAAAGGACTGAGGAAGTCCCTGCAGAATTCAGATGCATACTTTCTGGTGCAACAGCAAGCGCTGGAGGACTTAAGCGCCAAACAAGAGAAAGTTAATAAGCTTGCTAAGCATCTTGCCAGCATTATGGGTAACCAGGATATTGTTTCTTGAGGTCTTCTGAAGTGGTTTCAGTTCTAGATTTGTTTTGCTGCGGCGTTTATATGCTGCTGTGTTCCCTATATTTGCACTGGTGGCGAACTTTGATGCCCAGTAGATGTAATATGTGTAATAGCCGTGATAGCCTAGTGTAAGTTGCTTGCTTATTTATTTCCTTGTTGTCTTGTTTATTTGTTTGCTTGTAGTCAGTGCAGTTCTTTTTCTGCGGTTTGCTAGTGGCTGAAATAACCTATTTTTTAAAACTAGGCCACAATAACCATGGGCTAATATTTACCGTAGTGACACTGGGCCTCCTACGGGCCGTAGAAACAGTGGGCCTTCTACGGGCCGTAGAAACAGTGGGCCTTCTACAGGCTGTAGAAACAATGGGACTTCTACGGGTCGTATCATCAATGGGCCTTATACGGGCCGTATGATCGATTGGCCAAACATGGGCCAAACAGACCGCATTCTGGCCGTAAACGGGCTAGAGTTGGAATCGTCCGTTCATGGGCCGACCATAACGGGCCATCGTTAATAGGCCATATTTGCTGACGCTATGAAAACGGCCCAACGTATTAAAGGACCACAAACGGGCCGACTGTAACCACGGGCTGAATTTGGCCCACAAGCAGAAAATGACAATAACGGGCCGTAAGTAAACGAATGCTGGAAAATAGCCCAAGAATAAATGGGCTCTGAGAAGGCCGAAAGATAACATGGGCTGGAAACGGCCCAAGGGAATAACGGGCCGTTAATGGGTATAAAGTGATACACTGTTCTTTACTGGCCAGTTTCACCACGGGCCATTAATGGGTGGAAAGTGATACACTGTTCATTATGGGCCAGTTTCACCACGGGCCGTTAATAGGCCAAGAGTTACATAGGGCCTCATATGGGTCGAAAGACGTCATGGGCCATACATGGGCCAGAAGTGAAAACGAGCTGGAATCATATTGGATGGCCCAGATGACGCTACTGGGCCTAATTCGAATAGGGCGTAACGGACCTTGGGTTAGCAGGCTGTAAATGGGCTATATGCCAACAGGCCGTTAACAGGCTTTCCATGGGCCAGCCCGCCACCTTTTGACCAAGTCAAACGGGCTGGCCTTTTCACAGGAATGGGCCTCTGTTGGGTCGTGCCACGTGTTGACGTATCATAGGCGCCTTCTCTCCAATGAGTGGATGACATCTGTCCCAGCGATGAGCCGACACGTGTTTCCTCCAGCCAATGATAATTTTACAGGTGGAAAATCCCCATTGGTCGGGGCTGTTAACGGGTTATCGGATCCAAAACCCGACCCGATAGCTTAACGGAGTTCCGTTATGGTGGATGCCACGTGTCGGTCACCCTTGACGAAAGCACTTCTGTGACGCGCGATTTATCGTCATGGAAGTGGACACTTCCGTGATGATAATTTTGGTAAGGTCATGGAACACTTCTACGACAGCACAGGTATGACTATCTTGATTCTGTCATAAATTTGTCATGGATGTACATGCATGACAAAAAACGCGACCTACTGTGACAAACACGTATCATCATGGAAGTGTATTTTTTTGTAGTGGGAGGGAGGAGTCATCCATCCTTGCATTCCTCCTCTTCTTATCTTTGTTCTCTGCTTCTGCTGGTCATGTTGAAGAGAGGGGCCTGGGGCCAACCCCCAGGATCCTGCTTGGGGCTATTGTTGCCTCATGTTGGTGCTGACACTCGGGGAGTGAGCCTGGTCCTTGGCATGGCGAATCTCTTGGTCTCTTCGAGGCTCATCCAGGAGGCGGGGCTGGAGGTCGTTGGTAATCCCAGCACTGCCCCTCCCGGACGCCCTTGGACTGATGTTGATGAGAGGCGTGACTTCCTGCCCGCCAAGGTGGGGAGCGGCACGCCTCCAGCCCCCTGGCCGTCTCGGCCGTTCGCCGCCTTCTCGAGGGGGTGCCGAACTGGAGTCTCGGCCTTCCTCTAGAACGGTGCTGATGAAGACGAAGCCAGGAGAGAAGGAGAAGATGAGAGGCAGGCCATTCAGTTGGAGCACGACTGCATCGATGCATTCGTCTCATACTGGCGACCTGCTGCCCATCTTCCTGGCTCTCCTCCTCTTTCCCCGGCATCGTCGTCACCATTTTCTCAGTTGCCAGGGAAGGGCTCGTTCCCCTGGTACTTCTGCCTCCCCCGAGGGGTCTTCTGGCTGGGCGCCGACGTCTTCCTCTGCCGGTGCCTGCGCTGGAGCCCCCTGCTCAGCCCTGGAGGTGGTGACCAGGGGGCCACCGAGGTGCTCCGCACGTCTTCCTCCTTTGCAGCCTCGCCACTCCCGACCTTGTCAGGCTGTGCTTGCCAACTCATGACAAGGATATGGGTGGCGTTGTGCCGGTGCGTCGCCCGTGCCCTTCTCTTCCCACCGCACTACCTGGGACAGGAGGGATAGGGAGAGGAGTTTACAGAGCACTTATCTTTTTTCAATCTTAAATCAGCCGACACTTGCCAAATTTAAATTCAAATAATGTAATCTCTCGAGTCCATCTTTCTATTCTGCAATGCTTGTAATTGTATTAGCATATGAATGAAAAAGATGAACCTTGCTTGGAACCCGTGCATGTGTATGTCCATGCTGGGGCGATATGCCCCTTTAATGTAAATAAACGAGTTTTCCCCAACAGGCTATCCTGTCGGCACCCTCTTTGCCTGCTGGAGAGCTATGTCTGCCGGGGAACGTACAGAGGGGCCAGCCCCCCGCCAACTCCTTTTTACCAAAGGCCACTGCGACCATCCTTACTGAAGCAACGTTCAAGGCATGGATGGGAGCACCTAAGTTTCAAAGGAGAGGCGAGGTTTTCCTATGCAAAGTTATAGCTTTACATAACATTAATGGACAGGAGGTAAAACTTATCTATTTGGCTTGCCGGGGATCGCTGTGACGGGCAATCTTCCCAATCTTGTCGAAGCCAAGTCCACGGCTGGAACCTGCAACTTCATGTAGATGAGGATGAATGCAGGATGTGATCCTACCTATATGCATAAGCAAATGCTCATGAAATCCTTATGCAGTGATCTTGGTGTGCTCATGCATGCAATCTTAGTTGGGGGCCCCCCCAACAACGCTTCTTCATTTTCTCTTGCACGGGGTCATCGCCCGACTTTGTACAAGGGGTTACATGCAGCTGAGGCAAGGCCTGTACAAAAGCGTGGCTGCCGGGTAGGGCCCGACAGCCGCGCCTTACGGGTAGTACTTGCGGAGATGCTCAATATTCCATGAGTTTTGCAACTGGGTGCCATCTCCGTTCTCCAGATGAACTGCGCCAGGTCTGGTGACTCGTACCACCCGATAAGGGCTTTCCCACTTCGGTGATAGCTTGTTTGTACCCTTGGCAGGCTGAACGCGCCTAAGGACAAGGTCACCTTCCTCAAAACACCGGGCATGAACCCTGCGGCTGTGATAGCGACGCAGGGCTTGCTGGTAGCGTGCAGCACACGTAGCAGCCCAGAGACGGCTCTCCTCGAGTAGCACAGCGTCGTCACACCGGTGCTGATCTTGCGCTACTTCATCGTAGGCAAGCACTCGAGGGGACCGTAGTTTCATGGGGATAACTGCTTCTACCCCGTAGACCAGGGAGAAGGGAGTCTGCCCGGTAGCTCGGTTAGGTGTCGTTCTGACGGACCAGAGAACTACCGGCAACTGCTCGATCCACCGCCTGGCGTGCTTCTGCAGCGTATCAAAAGTTCTTGTCTTGAGTCCACGTAGCACTTCAGTGTTCGCCCTCTTACCTTGTCCATTGCTCAGGGGGTGTGCCACAGAGGTGAATGAGATCTTGCATCCGAGGGTATGAACATATTGCATGAAGGCGTGGCTCCTGAATTGGGTGCCGTTGTCGGTGATGATCCTTGCCGGAACTCCAAAATGACACATCAATTCTTTCAAGAACTTGATAGCTGACTGAGTAGTCACCTTTCTCATGGCAGTCACTTCCTGCCACTTTGTAAACTTGTCGATGGCAACGAACAAGAATTCAAAGCCCCCGATTGCTCGGGGGAAGGGGAGGATATCGAGCCCCTAGACCAAAAATGGCCATGATAGAGGGATTGTCTGAAGGGCTTGGGCAGGCAGGTGTGTTTTCTTGGAATGGAACTGGCAGGCTTCACTTGTCGTGACGAGCTCGACCGCATCTTGGAGGGCTGTGGGCCAATAGAATCCTTGCCGGAATGCTTTCCCAACTAATGCCCTTGATCCAATGTGGGAGCTATACATTCCTCTATGAATTTCAGCCAGCAGTTCCTTTCCATCCTCCCGGTAGACACCCTTCAATTTCACACCGTTGGGCCTCCTTCTATACAGAGTGTCATTGACAAACTGATACTTACTGGCCCTCCGGGCTACTTTTTCAGCTTCATCTTGGTCGTCGAGGAGTTCTCCTGTTTGGAGGAAGTGGACAATGTGCCTTGCCCAAGCTGGAGCCTGGGGCTCGGCAACAAGGACTAGCGGCACCTCCTCTGCCGCGGGAGCACCAACATCGTTCGCAGGGTCCATGGGCCCGGCTGGAGGGGTTGGTCCGGCAGGCTGTGAGGAGTTGTTTCTGGTAGGGTCTCCGCCGGGAGCGGACGGCTCGACCGAGAGAGGCTTACCGTAGTCCAGCTTTCTCCTTTTCCGGGCCATTGTTACTGGTGATACGGAGGGCTGAGAGAGACGGGGAACAAAAGTTCCTGGTTCCACAGGAAGCTTCTGCGCATCACACTTTGACAGTTGATCAACTATGTTGTTTTCCGCACGGGGTACGTGCTCTGTTTGCAACCCATCAAAGTGCTCCTCCAATCTCCTCACTTCCTCGATGTATGCTTCCATCAATGGGCTTTGATAATCCTTGTTGACTTGTCTCACCACAAGCTGTGAATCTCCTCGAATGATCAGCTGCTTGATTCCCAATTCTACAACAATTCTGAGCCCGGCAAGGAGCCCTTCGTACTCAGCTGTATTGTTGGTGGCTTCTTCCCAGGCAAAATGCGTTTGGACGACGTACTTCAAGTGCTCCCTAGAGGGGGCAACAAGAAACACGCCAGCCCCTGCACCTTGTAGGGAAAAAGTACCATCAAAATGCATAATCCATTCCTTGGGGTGATTCCTTACCGGGGATAGCTGTCTTCGTCACTTCCTCATCAGGGGTTGGCATCCATTCTGCAATAAACTCTGCCAGTGCCCTGCTCTGAATAATTGATGTGCTCCCAAACTTCAAACCAAAGCTGGATAACTCCAAAGCCCACTCCACTATTCTGCCAGTAGGCTCAGGGTTTCGGAGTATCCTTTGCAGCGGAAAACGAGTGACAACCGTGATCTCTCAGGCTTGGAAGTAGTGGCGCAGTTTCCTCGCGGCCATAATGAGACCAATGATTAACTTTTGCACACCAGAGTACCTCGATCTAGCCCCCTATAACAAGGAGCCGACGAAGTACACTAGGCGCTGCACCACTTTCTTCCATGCCACGTCCTTGGGGCTGCTCTCATTACCGTACACATTGCTGTCCTGATCCTTATCTAACACTGCTGTTTTCCGCTCACTGTCTGCCTCATCCACTTCTTGCTGCGCTACCAAGGCTGCACTGACCACTTGGTTGGTTTCCGCCAAGTATAGCAACAACGGTTCTTGGGGTTTGGGCGCAACCAAGGTAGGCACAGACGAGAGGTAGGCCTTCAACTCTTGCAGAGCTGCATCTGCTTCCGGGGTCCACTTCATAAGCCCTGCCTTCTTCAAAATTTTAAGAACGGCAGGGCACACTCGGCAGACTTGGAGATGAATCTACTTAGTGCGGCAACACATCTTGTCAAGCGCCTCACATCCTTAACTGTCCTTGGCGCTTGGATCTGCTTGATGGCTTTGATCTTGTCGGGGTTAGCTTCGATCCCCCGATGGGACACGGAGAAACCAAGTAGCTTGCCGGAGGGAACACCAAAGACACACTTCTCCGGATTAAGCTTCAAATTAATCTTGCGCAGATTAGCAAATGTCTCCTCGAAATCCTGGATAAGGGTGGCCTTATCCTTGGTTTTGACCACGTATCATCCATATAGGCTTCTATATTTCTGTGTAACTGTGGCTCAAAACCAATCTGAACTGCCCTTGCAAAAGTGGACCCGACACTCTTTAATCCAAATGGCATGCGGACAAAGCAGTACGTACCACATGGAGTGATGAATGACGTCTTCTCTTCATCTTCTTTGGACATGAAGATCTGGTGATATCCAGAGTATGCGTCCAGAAAGGAGAGCAAATCACAACCCAAGGTGGAATCCACAATCTGGTCGATGCGCAGCAAGGGGAATGGGTCCTTCGGGCAAGCCTTGTTGAGATATGTGAAATCAATGCAAAGCCTCCATTTCCCATTAGCCTTCCGGACTACCACTGGATTTGCTAACCATGTAGGATGCAGTACTCCTCTGACCAAACCAGCTGCTTCCAGTTTCTTGATCTCTTCGGCAATGAACTGCTACCTCTCCAAGGCCTACTTCTGGACTTTCTGCTTGACAGGTCGGGCATGTGGGCAGACAACAAGGTAGTGCTCGATTACCTCCCTGGGAACACTGGGGATATCAGATGGTTGCCAGGGAAACACATCGATATTCGCCCACAGGAAGGCAACGAGCGTGCTTTCCTATTTTTCATCAAGGGTGGCGCTGATGGTGAAAGTACACTCAACGCCAGCCAGCCCTGCCGGGACCTTCTTCACTTGGGGTACAGCAACCTTGGATCTCATGCTTTTGGAACACTCCGGCACGTCGTCAACGGGTGCCGTGCACTCGGAGGGGGCATGCTTCCTGGACTCCTTGCCGGAGGTCCTACAATCCCTCTTCTTTCCTTTGCTTTCCTTGGTGGGAGCTGTTGCTGCCGCTGCCTCTGTCGCGACTGCATCCCGGTACATCTTATCCACACAGATAATTGCATCCTTCTCATCCGATGGGATAGTGTTGACTCCCAGTGGCCCAGGCATCTTCTAGGTGTTCTAAGCATAGTGGGATGCTGCCATGAACTTGGCCAGGGCCGGGCGTCCAAGAATCCCATTGTACGGCAGGGGGAGATCAACCACATCAAACACAATCTTCTTAGTCCGATAGTTCATTTCTCCCCCAAACATCACCGGCAACGTAATCTTCCCTTCAGGATGGCTCCTTCCGGGATTAACTCCTTGTAACATGCCGGTAACCTCTAGCTCTTCTTCTCATATCTGAAGCTTGCTGATGACTGCCGGGGAAATCAGATTCAACCTAGCCCCGCCATCCACTAACATCTTTGTGACCTTGAGGTTGCGAATTGTTGGAGAGACCAACAATGGCAAACATCCTACCATAGTGGTGCGGCCAGGGTGATCCTCCTCATCAAATATGATGGGTGTGTGGGACCATTTGAGCGGCTTCCGGGCCTCTGGCGCTGGTTCCACGACATTGATCTCTCGTGACCATTGCTTGAGCTGGCGGTGAGGGGCGTGCAAAGATGCACCGCTGTCAATGCATAGGGTGTCAGTGGCCTTCTGAAACTCCTGCTCACTGGTTTCCTCTTCATTCCCTCCATCACTCACATCATCACGGATTTCCTTCTCTTGATCCCTGGCGGGTTTTCCTTGGTTCCAGAAGGGTTTGCCAAAGCGATTTTCTTCACCACCTTGGCCCTTACCGCCAACAGCATTGTGACCTTTTTCCTTGTCACGCTTATCATATTCTGCCCTCTGTTTCTTGACAAGCTGCTCAACCTGGTAACACTCTTGAAGGTCATTGAGGGAGTCCTGGACTAAGGGGTCCTCGGGCATCCGACCTGTTATCTATGGGCCGGACTGATGGGCTGTGAAGACACGAAGACCGAAGACTATACCCGTGTCCGGATTGGACTCTACTTGGCATGGAAGGCAAGCTAGGCGACCTATTATGAAGATTTTCTTCTCTATAGCCGACCTCATGGAACCCTAGATCTCTCCGGTGTCTATATAAACCGGAGAGCATAGTCCGGATAGGACAGATTCATTACCATATTCACATAGGCCAGACTTCCACGGTTAGCCATTACGATCTCGTGGTAGATCAACTCTTGTAACACTCATATTCATCAAGATCAATCAAGCAGGAAGTAGGGTATTACCTCCGTAGAGAGGGCCCGAACCTGGGTAAACATCGTGTCCCCTGTCCCCTGTTACCATCGATCCTAGACGCATAGTTCGGGACACCCTACCCGAGATCCGCCGGTTTTGACACCGACATTGGTGCTTTCATTGAGAGTTCCACTTTGGCGTCGACGAAAGGTTTGATGCCCCCTTCAATTGTCAATAATGACGCTGTCCAGGGAGGGACCTTCCTCCCCGGATAGGTTTTTGTGTTCGGCGGCTTCGCACTGCGGGCCAACTCGCTTGGCCATCTGGAGCAGATCGATAGTTACGCCCCTGGCCACCAGGTCAGGTCCAGAATCTTGAACTACGTCGCGGATATCCGTGGAGACTTGATTTTCGAGGGATTTGAAACCGCGGCGATCGCTCCCCCTTTCTTCGATGAAGATGACTTAAATCTGTCATCGGAGCACACCCAGGAGATGGATCCTGTTGCTGCAACGGCCTCAGTACCGAAGCAGATCATCCCCTCCGAGGCCATAAAGTCTGCGACGTTAAAGCCGCACACGGACTCGACATCCTGCAATGCTGGCGTCAATGGAACTCCGGATTCGTCTCCGGCTACACGTTCCAGATCAAGTGCGCCCGCGGACATCGAGCTGGATCAGTTATCGATTTTCGAATTTAGCGCCACAGACATCTTCCAGCATTCGCCTTTGGGTGACGTAGTAAATTCTTTGAAGAACTTGTCCTTGGAGGAAGACTCACAGTCGAACTATGTTCGGTCCGAGTTAGAGGTTGACGACGAGGAATTTTTCTTCCCACCCGCCACCCACTTCATAGCCACCGTCGACGACTTAACCGACGTGCTTGACTATGGCTCCGAAGACATCACCGCTATGGACGACGATGCCGACAATGAGCAAGGCCAAGACCCGCCATTCACTGGACGTGGGACGGCCACCTCTTCGTACGACGTATACATGGTTGATACACCCAAAGGATTTGGCGACGACAAAGAAGAGCCAGATAAGAATAAACCTTCTGAGACGCAGTCCAAGCGTCGGTGCCCCAAACGCCGTTCTAAGCCTCGCCGCTCAAAAGATAGCAACACTGGTACCGGAGAAAATAGCACTCCGGGCGACGCCGAAAGCAATGAAGACCCTGTCGGTGCTGCATCCGAACAGGAGGAACATGACGACAGGCAAGACAACCCTGATGAGCAGGCCATAGAAGATGACTCGGGGGGACGATAGTTACCGTCCACCCTCCGAAGAGGAGACAAGCCTCGGCAACGAAGATTTCATCGTACCTGAGGACCCTCTGGAGCAGGAGCGCTTTAAGCTTCAACTCATAGCCACTGTAAGGAGCCTGAAAAAGAAACAGCAGCAGCTTCAAGCTGAACAAGATCTGCTCGTCGATAGATGGACTGACGTCCTGACAGCGGAAGAATACAGCCTCAAGCGCCCAGCCAAGAGCTACCCGAAACGCAGACTGCTACCTTAATTCGATGAGGAGGCACCGGAGCACACATCTCCCTCGCGTAATGCGGAACGACCACCACATGGTAGAGACAGGGCGGCCGACCGGCCACCACGCGGTCGGGATAAAGCGGCAACTCAGGCCGAACAATAGCCTGCCCAACCGCCCCGCAAAAATAAAGACAGAAGAGTTCGGGGTCACACGTATGACCTTCGGCAGACCCTGGACAGTAGAGCAGGACATACAAGATCGATCTACGGATCGAGAGGACGTGCCTCGAGGCACGCAGACGGCTACCTATTCGAACGTGACAAACCTAACCACGCCCAGTCCGAATGCCGCAAACGGACTCCATTAGAGCTACGCCGCGACACGGCCCGGTACAGAGGTGTGTAACACCCCGGATGTAACTTTCCATATTTGTAACTCCAACTCTTGCCATTTTCGGCTATGTGTTATGATATTCCCTCCGTGGTTGGGTTTTGTCTTTCGTTTTGCATTTTGTTCTTGTCATGCATGTCATATTATGCCATCATGTGCATCTCATTTGCCTATGTGTTCGTCTCATGCATCCGAGCATTTTCCCCGTTGTCCGTTTTGCAATCCGACACTCCCACACGCACCGGCGCACCCCTCTTGTTTCTTTTCATGAGCGGGTGTTAAACGTTCTCAGAATGGACCGAGGTTTGCCAAGTGGCCTTGGTATACCACCGGTAGACCACCTGTCAAGTTTCGTTCCATTTGGAGGTCGTTTGATGCTCCAACGGTTAACCGGGTAACCGCAAGGGCTTTTGGTGTGTTGCAGCAAAACCCCCCTCCAGACAGCCCAATAACCCATCTAATCCCCCTCCATGCTCTCGGTCGTTCGATCACGATCGTGTGGGCGAAAACCGCACTCCATTTGGAGTCTCCTAGCTCCCTCTACCTATAAATATGTGCCTCCCCCGGAATTTTCGCGCAGATCAAACCCTAGCCCCGCTCCCTCCGCGCGCCGGACACGTCCGGTCCGCGCAGCCGCCCGCAGACAATCACCGCCGCCATGTGGCAGCGCTGCCGCCCCACCGCCGCCGGCCCGCGAGGCCCGTGCTCGGCCCCCGCGGCCCGAGTCTCCGCTCCGCCCGCGCCC
>NC_057814.1:283698593-283708077 GCF_018294505.1 Triticum aestivum | reverse complement strand
CTGGACCGTGCCCGCGCGTCCGTTGCGCCGCCGCGCCACTCCGGCGGTCCCCTACCTCGACCCGCGCCCCGATCTAGCGCCCCCTCCTCCGGCGAGCTCCTCCCCCCTCTCCGGCAAGTCCTCCGGCGAGCCGCTGCGACCTCGACATCCGTGCCCCGAACCCTAGATCTGTTTCGGGAGGTGATATTTCTGCTAAGTCCCGTAATTATCACATTATGTTGCATTATTCAAAATGTCATATCTCATCGCATACTACTCCGTTTTGCGTGCATGATATATTGTAATGTTCATCACGAGATGCTTTGTTACATTGTGCCATGCTCGTTTGAGTCCATCTTGATGCCCAAATCTCTGGTGCAAGAGTGCTATATGATGTTTACTGCTGTTACTTATCAGTACTTGATGTTTTGTCATTTTTGTTGCATTTGATGTGTGCATCTTATGGGCATGAGCTCTACAGGTGTTTTGATCTATGCCATGCCATATTTACAGAGGTGTATGCCATGTATTTTTGTGATCTATGTGGTGACTAGCACAAGCATGCAAACTAGTCTTCGTGATGTTTCCGTTTTCAGGGACTTAGAATTTTGCCAAGTCTGTTACTGCCGTTATTTTGTTGCCATGTATCCATGTGTCTACAGTGAGATCCATGCTTCTTTTGAGTATGTTCAGTAAAGATGTTTTGTAGATATGGTTATGCTATATCCATCCATGCCCCTTTTTGCAATTATGGAGTGCCGTAGCATGTCTCAATCTTGCTCCACCTTTGCTATAAAATATTTCTGGCAGAATGTTAACATGATATTCAATTTTACCAAGGTTGTTGTAGTTGATCCATACATTCTATGAACATGATCTTGCCATGGTTAGCTTCATGAACATACCATATGGCTTAATGTATGCTTGTTTTGTCATGCATTGCTTTGTGATGAGTGAATCGAGCTCACAAAGATGCCTTCGTAATTCTGTTAATGCCATGCTCTGTTTTCTGCCAAGTCTATAACCTGTTAACGAAACTTGCTATGTTTACATGGGTGCCATCATATCTTCTGATCCTTTTTGGTTCATGATCAGTAAGGGACTTTTGTTCTATGCATTTAGTAGATTCATTCCATGCCTTGTTTTGCTATGTTAAGGTCCTGTAGCATGTGTTTTGATTGCTCTGAACATTGCTACCTGATGCTGTTTCAGCCATGTTCAGTATTTTCACCAAGTCTGTGAAGCTGATATCTTTTGCACTTTTGCGACGCTTGTTTGAACCAGTTATATTGTGATCTAGCCGTAGCCCAGTGTTCATATTTTGTCAAGCATCTCCTGTAGATTACTGCCATATGCTTTGTTGCTATGTTGGGGTGCTGTAGCATAGTTACTTGATGTATTTTAAGTGGCATCGTGCTGTTAATCGCAGAATCGTGTCATTCTTGTTTTGCTTACCATTTGCAAACCGTGCATCCGTTTCCGGTGATCTTTATATCGATTTCGACCAAAATAATCTCATCTTTCAAGTGGCACACTTGGTTTGCCAAGTTTCTGCCTTGTTCATCCTTTTTTTCCGGAGCACGCATATGCATCGCATATCACATCTCACATATCATGCATGTATTGCATCATGTTGCTTGTGCATTTCCCGTGATTGATTATGGTTCCATTGCTTGTGTTCTTGCTGTGGGTAGAGCCGGGAGACGAGTTCGTGAACGAGGAACCTGTTGAGTATGCTTACGAGGATCAAGCTTTCGACAACTGTGAGAACCTTGCAGGCAAGATGACCATACCCTCGAAATCACTTCTATCTTTGCTTTGCTAGTTGTTCGTTCTATTGCTATGCCGCGCTACCTAACACTTGCTATATCATGTCTCCCATGTTGCCATGCCAAGCCTCTAACCATCCTTTCCTAGCAAACCGTTGTTTGGCTAAGTAACGCTTTTGCTCAGCCCTTCTTATAGTGGTGCTAGTTGCAGGTGAAGTTGAAGTTGGTTCCATGTTGGAACATGGATATATTTTGGAATATCACAATATCTCTTATTTAATTAATGCATCTATATATTTGGTAAAGGGTGGAAGGCTCGGCCTTATGCCTGGTGTTTTGTTCCACTCTTGCCGCCTTAGTTTCCGTCATACCGGTATTATGTTCCTTGAGTTAGCGTTCCTCACGCGGTTGGGTGATTTATGGGACCCCCTTGACAGTTCGCCTTGAATAAAACTCCTCCAGCAAGGCCCGACCTTGGTTTTACCATTTGCCACCTAAGCCTTCTTCCCTCGGGTTTTCGCGAGCCCGAGGGTCATCTTTATTTAAACCCCCGGGCCAGTGTTCCTCTGAGTGCTGGTCCAAACTAGAGCCCTTTGCAGCGCCACCTCGGGGAAACTTGAGGCCTGGTTTTAGTTGTATGGACTGCTCATCCGGTGTGCCCTGATAACGAGATATGTGCAGCTCCTATCGGGATTTGTCGGCACATTCGGGCGGCTTTGCTGGTCTTGTTTACCATTGTCGAAATGTCTTGTAAACCGGGATTCCGAGACTGATCGGGTCTTCCCGGGAGAAGGTTTATCCTTCATTGACCGTGAGAGCTTATAATGGGCTAAGTTGGGACACCCCTGCAGGGTATTATCTTTTGAAAGCTGTGCCCGCGGTTATGAGGCAGATGGGAATTTGTTAATGTCCGGTTGTAGAGAACTTGACCCTTGACTTAATTAAAATACATCAACCGTGTGTGTAGCCGTGATGGTCTCTTTTCGGCGGAGTCCGGGAAGTGAACACGGTTGGAGTTATGCAGCAACGTAAGTAGTTTCAGGATCACTTCTTGATCATTTCTAGCTTCGCGACCGTTGCGTTGCTTCTCTTCTCGCTCTCTTTTTGCGTATGTTAGCCACCATATATGCTTAGTGATTGCTGTAGCTCCACCTCTTTACCCCATCTTTTCCTACAAGCTTAAATAGTCTTGATCTCGCGGGTGTGAGATTGCTGAGTCCTCGTGACTGACAGATTCTACCAAAACAGTTGCAGGTGCCGACGATACCAGTGCAGATGACGCAACCGAGCTCAAGTGGGAGTTCGACAAGGAACGTGGTCGTTACTATGTTTCTTTTCCGGATGATCAGTAGTGGAGCCCAGTTGGGACGATAGGGGATCTAGCATTTGGGGTTATCTTATTTTCATTTGGTTTTTGACCGTAGTCTGTCTATGTGTGGATTTTGGATGATGTATGAATTAATTTATGTATTGTGTGAAGTGGCGATTGTAAGCCAACTCTCGTTATCCCATTCTTGTTCATTACATGGGATTGTGTGAAGATAACCCTTCTTGCAACAATACCACAATGTGGTTATGCCTCTAAGTCATGCCTCGACACGTGGGAGATATAGCCGCATCGTGGGCGTTACAAGTTGGTGATCAGAGCCATCCCCGACTTAGGAGCCCCCTGCTTGATCGAATCGCTGGCGTTGTTGAGTCTAGAACAAAAATGTTTTGAGTCTTAGGATTATATATATCGGAGAGTAGGATTCTTTTTACTCCTCAGTCCCTTCGTCGCTCTGGTGAGGCCTCCTGACGTAGAAGTTTTGACTCTTCTCTCCTCAAATTTCACTAATTTTTTTTAGGATCACGCGGGTATCTTGGAATCGTTCCGATGGTTTTGTGACGAGAACATTGTTCTTGGTGCCTCCTGACATTTAGGGGTTGTGGCAGTGTCCCGGGTAGTTGAGCTCCGAGGTGTTGTCGTCACAATTTTATCGTTGCAGTTCTGGAATACCTGAGTTTCGCCGACATCGAAAATCTCTTGTATGCCGTTGTTGGTGAGATCACCTCCACGCCACCCAATACTGGGGCGGGAGTTCGAGAGTATTGCCATAACTTGTATAACGGATGCTTTTCGAAGGTTGAGGTACACGATTTCCGAAGGTTTCTTGGTTATGTGTTGACGGATGGATACAGCTGGATCTAGGGATTGCTATTTTGGGTGATATATTTTGTGTCCCCTGTATCCCCAACACCAGATTGCATAACCAGAAAGTTTCGGGAGTTTATAGGTGGGATTCAAGTAGCTCTTAGCATTTCTTCCTGCATATATTTGGTTTGTGATTGGGTAATCCTTACCACTTATTTGTTCCAGTTGCACCTTGTTATTTTATTCATCAACCCTTTATCAAGTGGCTTCTCACCTTATGGAAGTGTGATGATTTACTATGGAATTCATTCGTTCATCCTCGTTCGAATGTTTATTGTGAAGACTATATGTTGCAATTTCTATCCGTTGATTCAACTTGTCTATTTGTCTATCAAGATGCTAACGGATGTCACCCTCTTCAGGATGGCTCCGTCAATGCGTCAGAATCCGGAACGCAATGAGGGGAGTCGGGCGAACCCTCCGCCACCACCTCTGCCTCCGGAGGCATGGCAAGCTATCATGGAAGCCACCAACGCCAATGCTCAGATCATTTTTCAACTCTTGCAAGAACACACCCAAGGGCAAGGAAATCAAGGCCAAGGCAACAATCAGCCTCATTTCGCTACCCTCAACCAGTTCCTCGCAAATCAGCCGAAGTCTTTCAGCTACTGTGCCGAGGCCACAGACGCAGATGATTGGCTCGTGGACATCAACAAGCATTTTGAATGTAGCAATGTCAGGCCTGAGGACTTTGTCAAGTTTGCTTCTTTCCAACTCAAGGATCAAGCTGCCGAGTGGTATCAACAATACAAAGATTCTAGAGGAGGTCGTGTGATTACCTGGGATGATTTCTGTCGAGACTTCAAAGCTCACCGCATTCCACAAAGTGTTGTTGAGAGCAAGCGTCAGGAGTTCCGCAATCTCAAGCAAGGCAGCATGTCCGTGTATCAATACAATACCCAGTTTCAGAAACTCGCTCGCTTCGCTAAGCAAGACGTTCCTGATGAAAAGAGCATGATCTATCAATTCAGAGGTGGACTCAGAGAAGATCTGCAATTACCTCTCGTGCTTTTTGAGCCGACCAAGTATGATGATTTCTACAATATGGCTCTGAAGCAAGAGGCTGCTCAGCTCAAGTGTCAGGCTTCTAAGAAGAGAGTCAGGGACGCAGTTCAGTCTTCTTCTTCCTCTCTAGTGGCTGCTAAGCAACAGAAGTTCTGGTTGCCTCCTCCTCCTCTGTTTCGTCAGCCTTTCCAGCAGAAGAACAAAGGTGCCCATGGATCTTCCCACCCACCCAACCCTGGCTATCAGAACAAGTCTCAGAATCAAGCTCCAAACTCGAATGCTCCTTATCATCGTCCACTCTCAGAGGTGACTTGCAACAAGTGTCAACAGAAAGGTCACTATGCCAACAAGTGTTTCAACCAAAGGCGCCTTCCGCCTCCTCCTCCTGTGAGATCTTCCAGCAATGCAGTGGTCAAGCATAATCCCAAGTCTGCAAAGGTGAACATGATGAATGCAGCTCAAGCGGAGGAATCTACTGATGTGATAATGGGTAACCTCTCAGTTAATGATATTCCTGCAAAAGTCTTATTCGATACTCGTGCATCGCATTCTTTCATTTCAAGACCTTTTGTGGCTATGCATGATTTGGTTACTCAAGTATTGTCGAGCCCTTTGTCTATTGTTTCCCCGGCTCGTCAAATGACTTCTCGAGTATTCGTTCAGGATTCCGTTATCAAGATGGGCGATTATAAATTTCTGTCTTCTCCAATTGTTCTTGGTGACTCGGATATTGATCTAATTCTCGGGATGGACTGTTTTTCTAAGCACAAGGCTCAACTTGATTGTGCTGCCAGGGAAATTCAATTGACACACTCTTCTGAGGATGTTATCATCTATGCCGCTCGTGATGAAACAATTCGGTTATTTTCTCTCAATGAGAAGGGCGAGTTGGATGCTATTTATCAAATTCCAGTCGTTTGTGAGTACCAAGATGTCTTTCCAGAAGAGCTTCCGGGTATGCCTCCTCACCGGCCAGTTGAGTTCGTTATCGATATAGAGCCTGGCACGGAACCCGTTTGCAAGCATCCTTACAAGCTTGGACCCAAGGAGCTGAAAGAATTGAAGAAACAGCTCGATGAACAAGAGCGTCTGGGTTTGATCAGACCGAGTTCATCTCCATGGGGTTGTGGTGTTATTTTTGTCCAGAAGAAGGATGGCGCGGACCGACTTTGTGTCGACTACCATCCATTGAACAAGAAGACAATCAAGAACAAGTATCCACTTCCCAACATCAATGAGCTATTCGAGAAACTTAAAGGTGCTAAAGTATTCTCCAAGCTTGACCTTCGTATGGGTTATCATCAGATTCGCATTCGTGAAGATATTTCCAAGACAACATTCAGAACAAGCTTTGGTTCTTATGAATATACCGTCATCTCTTTCGGCCTTGTCAATGCTCCTCCAACATTCTCTCGAATGATGAATTTCATCTTCAACCCCTATACCAATGAATTCGTCCTGGTGTATCTCGATGATATCTTGGTCTTCTCCAAGAATAAGAAGGATCATGCCAAACATTTGCGATTGGTGCTCGACAAGCTCAGAGAGTATCAATTCTATGCGAAGTTTTCCAAATGTGAGTTTTGGCTTGATGAATTTCTTTACCTTGGTCATATCATCTCTGCCAAGGGCATCGCTGTTAATCCCGAGAAGGTGTCCGCAATTGTGAATTGGGAACCGCCTCAGAATGTCAAGCAGCTTCGCAGTTTCCTTGGTCTTGCAAGCTATTGCCGAAGATTCGTTGAGAATTTCTCTAAGATTGCAAAGCCTCTTTCCAACCTCCTCCAGAAGCATGTGAAGTATGTCTGGACTTCTGAGTGTGACATTGCTTTCAACACTCTCAAAGAGAAACTCGTCACAACTCATGTCTTAACTCCTCCTGACGAATCCAAGCCATTCGAAGTTTTCTGTGATGCTTCTCTTCAAGGTCTCGGTGCTGTGTTAATGCAAGAGAAGAAATTTGTGGCCCATACCTCTCGTCAGTTGAAGCCCAATGAAAAGAACTACCCCACTCACGATCTTGAGTTGGCGGCAGTTGTCCATGCATTAATAACATGGAGACATCTCTTGTTGGGAAGAAAAGTCGACATATTCACCGATCACAAGAGTCTCAAGTACATCTTCACTCAGCCCAACCTCAACCTCAGGCAAACTCGATGGGTCGAAATGATTCAAGAGTACAATCCGAGTATTGAATATACTCCAGGCAAGGCCAACGTCATTGCAGATGCTTTGAGCAGGAAGGCTTATTGCAATAGCTTAATTCTCAAGCCATTCCAACCGGATCTTTTTGAAGCTTTCCGCAAACTCAATCTCCAAGTTGTTCCTCAAGGCTTTCTTGCCAACCTCCTAGTCTCTCCTACTTTGGAAGATCAAATTCGTGAGGCACAACTCCTGGATACCATGGTGAAGAAGGTGAAACGTGGTATTGACAAGGGTCTTTCCAAATACAAGTGCTATCGCATTGATGACAGAGACACTTTGTTCTTTGAGGACCGGATTGTGGTTCCTAAAGGTGATCTAAGGAAAGTCATTATGAACGAGGCGCACAATTCTCTTCTTTCCATTCATCCTAGAAGTACGAAGATGTACCATGACCTCAACAGTCGTATTGGTGGACTCGAATGAAGCGAGAAATCGCTCAATTCATGAACGAATGTGATGTCTGTCGAAGGCTGAAAGCAGAACACCAACGACCAACCGGTCTCCTCCAACCTCTTGCTATTCCAGAATGGAAGTTTGATCATATCGAAATGGACTTCATGACAGGATTTCCCAAGTCCAAGCACGGAAATGATGCTATCTTCGTTGTCATCGACAAGCTTACTAAATTGGCTCATTTCCTTCCAATCAAAGAATCTATCATAGCAGCTCAGTTGGCAGAGCTATACACCTCCAGGATTGTCTCCTTGCACGGCATTCCACAATTGATTTCTTCAGATCGTGGAAGCATCTTCACTTCTAAGTTCTGGGACTCCTTCCAGAAGGCCATGGGCACCAACATTTGCTTCAGCACAGCTTTCCATCCTCAAACTAGTGGCCAAGTCGAGCGAGTCAATCAAATCCTTGAAGATATGCTCAGGGCTTGTGTCATTTCCTTTGGCGTGAAGTGGGAAGATTGTCTTCCATATGCCGAGTTCTCCTACAACAACAGCTTCCAAGCGAGTTCGGGCAAGGCCCCATTCGAGATTCTCTATGACAGAAAGTGCCGTACTCCTCTCAATTGGTCAAAGACTGGTCAATGCCAACTTCTTGGCAATGACTTAATCACAGAGGCTGAAGAAATGTGTAAAGTCATCCGTGAAAATCTCAAAGCCGCGCAATCGCGCCAGAAGAGTTACTATGATAGTAGGCACCGTGACTTGGCTTTCGAGATCGGAGACCATGTCTACCTCCACGTCTCTCCAATGAAAGGCACTCGTCGCTTCGGTATCAAAGGGAAGCTTGCCCCTAGATACGTGGGTCCTTTCAAGATCATTGGAAAAAGAGGCGACCTTGCCTAACAACTTGAGCTTCCTTCCAACTTCGCGAACGTGCACGATGTGTTTCACGTGTCACAGCTTCGCAAGTGCTTCAAGACTCCTGAGCGCACCATCAACTTCGAAGAGATTGACCTCCAAGAAGATCTGTCTTATCATGAGCACCCCGTTGCTATTCTTGAAGAATCCGAGTGCAAGACTCGCAACAAGTCAATCATATTCCTGAAACTGAAGTGGTCGCATCATTCCGACCAAGAAGGCACCTGGGAGCGCGAGGACCACCTCCGTTCCGAATATCCGGAGTTCTTTCAGTCCTAGATCTCGGGACGAGATCCTCTCGTAGTGGTGGAGTGTTGTAACACCCCGGATGTAACTTTCCATATTTGTAACTCCAAATCTTGCCATTTTCGGCTATGTGTTATGATATTCCCTCCGTGGTTGGGTTTTGTCTTTCGTTTTACATTTTGTTCTTGTCATGCATCTCATATCATGTCATCAGGCATCCGAGCATTTTCCCCGTTATCCGTTTTGCAATCCGACACTCCCACACACACCGGCGCACCCCTCTTGTTTCTTTTCGTGAGCGGGTGTCAAAACGTTCTCGGAATGGACCGAGGTTTGCCAAGTGGCCTTGGTATACCACCGGTAGACCACCTGTCAAGTTTTGTTCCATTTGGAGGTCGTTTGATGCTCCAACGGTTAACCGGGTAACCGCAAAGGCCTTTTGTGTGTTGCAGCAAAACCCCCCTGCAAACAGCCCAATAACCCATCTTAGCCCCCACCATGCTCTCGGTCGTTCGATCACGATCGTGTGGCCGAAAACTGCACTCCATTTGGAGTCTCCTAGCTCCCTCTACCTATAAATATGTGCCTCCCCCGGAATTTTCACGCAGATCAAACCCTAGCCCTGCTTCCTCCGCGTGCCGGACACGTCCGGTCCGCGCCGGACAAACCGCGCTGCCGCCCGCAGCCCATCACCGCCCGCCACGTGGCAGTGCCGCCGCCCCACCGCCGCCGGCCCGTGAAGCCCGTGCCCGGCCCCCGCGGCCCGAGTCTCC
>NC_057814.1:283676153-283698131 GCF_018294505.1 Triticum aestivum | reverse complement strand
CGCCGCCGCGCCACTCCGGCGGTCCCCGACCTCGACCCGCGCCCCGATCCAGCGCTCCCCCCTCCTCCAGCGAGCTCCTCCCCCCTCTCCGGCAAGTCCTCCGGCGAGCCGCTGCGACCTCGACATCCGTGCCCCGAATGCTAGATCTATTTCGGGAGGTGATATTTCTGCTAAGTCCCGTAATTATCACATTATGTTGCATTATTCATCAGGTCATATCTCATCGCATACTGCTCCGTTTTGCGTGCATGATATATTGTAATATTCAT
This sequence comes from Triticum aestivum, assembly GCF_018294505.1. Lineage (NCBI taxonomy): Eukaryota > Viridiplantae > Streptophyta > Magnoliopsida > Poales > Poaceae > Triticum > Triticum aestivum. The sequence goes on along the minus strand of NC_057814.1, from coordinate 283,697,862 downwards.
CACGAGATGCTTTGTTACATTGTGCCATGCTCGTTTGAGTCCATCTTGATGCCCAAATCTCTGGTGCAAGAGTGCTATATGATGTTTACTGCTATTACTTATCAGTACTTGATGTTTTGTTATTTTTGTTGCATTGATGTGTGCATCTTATGGGCATGAGCAGTACAGGTGTTTTGATCTATGCCAGACCATATTTAAAGAGGTGTATGCCATGTATTTTTGTGATCTATGTGGTGACTAGCACAAGCATGCAAACTAGGCTTCGTGATGTTTCTGTTTTCAGGGACTTAGAATTTTGCTAAGTCTGTTACTGCTGTTATTTTGTTGCCATGTATCTATGCGTCTACAGTGAGATCCATGATTCTTTTGAGTATGTTCAGTAAGGATGTTTTTTAGATATGGTTATGATCTATCCATCCATGACCCTTTTTGAAATTATGGAGTGCCCTACCATGTCTCAATCTTTCTCTACTTTTGCTATAAAATATTTCTGGCAGAATGTTAACATGATATTCAATTTTGCCAAGGTTGTTGTAGTTGATCCATACATGCTATGAACTTGATCTTGACATGGTTAGCTTCATTTTGCTTGTGCATTTCCCGTGACTGATTATTGTTACATTGCTTGTGTTCTTGCTGTGGGTAGAGCCGGGAGACGAGTTCGTGAACGAGGAACCTGTTGAGTACGCTTACGAGGATCAAGCTTTCGACAACTATGAGAACCTTGCGGGCAAGATGACCATACCCTGGAAATCACTTCTATCTTCGCTTTCCTAGTTGTTCGTTCTATGGCTATGCCGCGCTACCTACCACTTGCTATATCATGTCTCCCATGTTGCCATGTCAAGCCTCTAACCATCCTTTCCTAGCAAACCGTTGTTTGGCTAAGTAACGCTTTTGCTCAGCCCTTCTTATAGCGTTGCTAGTTGCAGGTGAAGTTGAAGTTGGTTCCATGTTGGAACATGGATATATTTTGGAATATCACAATATCTCTTATTTAATTAATGCATCTATATATTTGGTAAAGGGTGGAAGGCTCGGCCTTATGCCTGGTGTTTTGTTCCACTCTTGCCGCCTTAGTTTCTGTCATACCGGTATTATGTTCCTTGAGTTAGCGTTCCTTACACGGTTGGGTGATTTATGGGACCCCCTTGACAGTTCGCCTTGAATAAAACTCCGCCTGCAAGGCCCAACCTTGGTTTTACCATTTGCCACCTAAGGCTTCTTCCCTCGGGTTTTTGCGAGCCCGAGGGTCATCTTTATTTAAACCCCCGGGCCAGTGTTCCTCTGAGTGCTGGTGCAAACTAGAGCCCTTTGCAGCGCCAACTCGGGGAAACTTGAGGCCTGGTTTTAGTTGTACGGACTGCTCATCCGGTGTGCCCTGAGAACGAGATATGTGCAGCTCCTATCGGGATTTGTCGGCACATTCGGGCGGCTTCACTGGTCTTGTTTTACCATTGTCGAAATGTCTTGTAAACCGGGATTCCGAGACTGATCGGGTCTTCCCGGGAGAAGGTTTATCCTTCATTGACCGTGAGAGCTTATAATGGGCTAAGTTGGGACACCCCTGCAGGGTATTATCTTTCGAAAGCCATGCCCGCGGTTATGAGGCAGATGGGAATTTGTTAATGTCCGGTTGTAGAGAACTTGACACTTGACTTGATTAAAATACATCAACCGTGTGTGTAGCCGTGATGGTCTCTTTTCGGCGGAGTCCGGGAAGTGAACACGGTTGGAGTTATGCATCAACGTAAGTAGTTTTAGGATCACTTCTTGATCATTTCTAGCTTCGCGACCGTTGCGTTGCTTCTCTTCTCGCTCTCTTTTGCATATGTTAGCCACCATATATGCTTAGTTCTTGCTGCAGCTCCACCTCTTTACCCCATCCTTTCCTACAAGCTTAAATAGTCTTGATCTCGCAGGTGTGAGATTGCAGAGTCTTCGTGACTGACAGATTCTACCAAAACAGTTGCAGGTGCCGACGATACCAGTGCAATGACGCAACCGAGCTCAAGTGGGAGTTCGACGAGGAACGTGGTCGTTACTATGTTTCTTTTCCGGATGATCAGTAGTGGAGCCTAGTTGGGACGATTGGGGATCTAGCATTTGGGGTTATCTTATTTTCATTTGGTTTTTGACCGTAGTCGGTCTATGTGTGGATTTTGATTGTGTATGAATTAATTTATGTATTGTGTGAAGTGGCGATTGTAAGCCAACTCTCGTTATCCCATTCTTGTTCATTACATGGGATTGTGTGAAGATAACCCTTCTTGCGACAATACCACAATGCGGTTATGCCTCTAAGTCATGCCTCGACACGTGGGAGATATAGCCGCATCATGGGAATTACAAGGTGTCACACACCCGCTGCTTCATAGACGAGGTACTGGATCACGAATTCCCCTAGGGATTCAAGCCCGTCAATATCGAATCATACGACGGCATAACCGATCCCGCAGTATGGATCGAGGATTTCATTCTCCATGTTCATATGGCTCGAGGAGATGACCTCCATGCCATTAAATACCTCCCACTCAAGCTCAAAAGTCCAGCTCGGCTTAACAGCTTGCCTGAAAATTCTATCGGCAGCTGGGAGGACTTGGAAGAAGCTTTCCTAGACAACTTCCAAGGAACCTATGTCCAGCCAGCAGATGCCGATGACTTAAGCCACATAGTTCAACAACCTGGAGAATCAGCTAGGAAATTCTGGACTAGGTTCCTAACCAAAAAGAACCAGATCGTTTACCGCCCGGATGCCGAGGCCTTGGCGGCCTTTAAACATAGCATCCGGGACTAATGGCTCGCCCGCCACCTCCGCCATGAAAAGCCGAGGTCCATGGCAGCCATCACGGCACTCATGACCCGCTTTTGCGTGGGAGAGGACAGTTGGCTGGCTCGCAGTACAAACACGGCCAATGAAACAAGCCCCTCCGAGATAAAAAACAGCGCCGGCAAGCTACGGCGCAACAGAAACAAACGCCAAAGCAATGACGATAACACCGATGACACAACAGTTCATGCCGGATTCAGTGCCTCCAAGCCCGGCCAACGAAAGAAGCCCTATAAAAGGAGCAGCGGAAAACCATCCAGCTTGGACCGCATACTCGATCGTCCTTGCCAAATACATGGCACCCCAGACAAACCGGCCAACCATACTAACAGAGATTGCCGGGTCTTTAAACAAGCCAGCAAGGTAAATAGCAGAGAACAAAGAAGGGGAATCGCAGAGTGAGGACGATGACTAAGAGCCCCGGTAGCCTGACACTGGGGGGCAAAAGAAATTTCCCCCTGAAGTCAAAACGGTGAACATGATATACGCTACACATATCCCCAAAAAGGAGCGCAAATGCGCACTCAGGGACGTCTACGCGGTAGAGCCCGTTGCCCCGAAGTTTAATCCGTGGTCATCATTCACGATCACCTTCGACCGCCGAGACCATCCGATTAGCATCCGGCATGGCGGTTCAGCCGCACTGGTCCTCGACCCAATCATCGATGGTTTCACCTGACTCGAGTCCTAATGGACGATGGTAGCAGCCTCAACCTGCTCCATCAGGATACAGTACGTAAAATGAGCATTGACCCCTCACGAGTCAAGCTCACAAAGACTACCTTTAAAGGAGTCATACCAGGCATAGAGGCCCGTTGTACGGGCTCAATAACGCTGGAGGTAGTGTTCGGTACCCCGGGTAACTTCCGAAGCGAAGAACTAATCTTGGATATCGTCCCATTTCGCAGTGGCTATCACGCACTGCTCGGACGAACCGCATTTGCTAGATTCAACGGGGTGCCGCATTATGCTTATCTCAAGCTCAAGATGCCCGGTCCACGTGGCATCATTACGGTAAACGGAAATACGGAACGCTCCCTCCGTACAGAGGAGCACACCGCCGCCCTAGCAGCAGAAGTACAGAGTGGCCTTCTGAAGCAGCACTATAATCCGGCTGCAGAGCCCCTGGACATCATTAAGAGGGTCCGGACTACACTGCAGCAAGACAGCTCGGCTCGTCACAAGCCAAACTAGCAATTTGGCCTCCGTTCCAGCCCTGACGAGGCAATGGTGTTAGTACCACGCGCATTTAAACTACGCACTCGAAACCCCATGGGTACCGACAGAGGCACAACTCGCTCACGATCCACAGTACGGCTTGATAGACCCTGGGATTCGCACGCTCCTGCCTTTTCTTTTTACGGGTTTTTCTTTTCTTTTTCAAGGTCTATACGGACGACCCGTTTGCAGAACACACAAAGGAGGCAACGAGCTCTGGCGTACAAGGGAACCCCCTGGTGGTCTCTAATAAACGATTAATATACTTGTTTTACATACCCGCGTGCAGCTCGCCCTTGGTTACGGCATGTTAAATAGCCTTACTTGCTTATTGCATTACTGGTACGAAGTACGCCTCGACGTACTAATTACATCACAACGGTGAATAAATGGTGGCGTCAGCTCATTACTTAATCCTTTCTGTTTCCTCACCTCAGTATCTATTACTCATTGCACACGTACATCATGGTACGTACTAGTACGCCAGGGGCTTCATTATACCCCGCATCACGGCAATAAAAGTCCGAACACTTTTTCAGTATAGTTCGGCACCCCGAACTTATAGCATTATATGCATCGGCTCTGAATCATGTCTTTGGTCAATAGTTGGGTTGCCCGGCTCCTATGCTTACTACCTTACGTTCTGCTATATCGGCTAGGGTAGTAAAGGGAGACCTACTGCGGTTGTGTCCCGGTTCTTCCGAACGAGCACCTCAGTAGAGAAAGCCAAAAACTGACTGTCATGATGCGGCGAGAACCGGTCAGCTGTTCGTGAGGTTCCAAATCGTTGGAGATTTTTTCCGCTTCTTGCGAAGAATCGGTTCTTCCGATTTGGCATGTATAGCGCCCCTAATTCGGCCTTCCGAACACCAGGGGCTTCGCCAAGTTTATTAATTGTCAAACTCCTATGGCTAAGTGGGGGCAGTAAAGGCCGCATAGTCTGATTGCCTTGTTCGCTGCGCTAAACACCTCCTTTAAGGACCAAAATGTGTAGTAAAGAGTGTTTAGATTTATCCCGAACACCCCCGTACTATCTACGTGGGGGCAGAAGCCGACAACTGGTCATCCCTCAGATTAATAAACGGCCGCACATGAGGTAAAACTTAAAATCATAAACATTATACTACATAACATCTTTGTTCCATATTACAGGGCAAGATAATACACATGTTCTTCTGGGAATATAATATCCTTCGAACATTGCTCCGCAGCAGGCGGGACCCCTCCAGGACACCATAGAAATAGTGCTCGGGTCGATGATGCTCCTTGCCCTCCGGCGGTCCTTCGGTCATTAGCTTCTTGGCATCCAGCTTCGCCCAATGCGTCTTGACGCGGGCAAAAGCCATACGCGCACCTTCAATGCAGACCGACCGCTTCACGGCTTCAAGCCGCGGACAGGCACTCACAAGCTACTGCACAAGTCCGAAATAGCTGCTAGGTGTACGATCGGCAGGCCACAGTCGGACTATCAGGTCCTTCATGGCCAGCTCTGCCAACCTATGCAGCTTGACCAACTGCTTTAGCTGGTCGCTGAAGGGCACCGGATATTCGGATCCCAGATATTGGGACCAGAATAGCTTCTCAGTAGACATCCCTTCTTCGGCTCTATAATGCTCGGCCGCATCCGACACACTCTGCGGCAGACCTGCAAATGCCCCTGGAAAACCAAAATTCAGGACACGTACAAGGGACGTTTTCTCAACATACTTGTGTGGCATGGTGAAAGACTCACCCGATGCAATTTTCTGGGCCACTTGAATCTCCTGGAGGGCGCTCTGGACTTCGGCTCGTGCATCCTGCGTGCTCTGGTGAGCCTTCGCCAATTCGGACTCCTGCGCCTTAAAATCGCGCTCCAAGGACTCAAATTTCTCTATCGCGCCTTGGAGCTGTTGCTGCGCCTCGCCAACCCAGGCCTCGTGCTTCTCATGCAAAGCGCGTTCCTTGGCCCCTCTGTCCTCGGCCTCGGCTAGCGCCTTCTTAAGGGTTGCCACCTCGGTCGTGGCCCCTAATAAAGTTTATGACACTTTCAGTCCGCTCGGACTATTCATTTTTTGAAATGTACCCACGGGTTACTGCATACCTTGGCTATCCTCCAACTGCTTCTTCACGCGGCTGAGCTCCTCCTCAGCCCACTCTAATTTCTGCTTCAGTCCGGAGACCTCCGCAGCATGAGCAGTGGCAGCCTGTAGCGATACCTGCTTATTCACATAGACAACTCATGTTAGACTCCTGCGATTTTTTGATCCTCTGTTAGGCTTTTCTTCCCGAACACAAAACAGAGTATCAGGGGCTACTGTCTATACTGTGATATTTTTCCTATAATCACATTACTTACCTCAAAGCCTATTAGAAGGCTAATGCAGGCTTCGGTCAGTCCGCTTTTAGCAAACTGAACCTTCTCTATTACCGTGTCCATAAGGACACGATGTTCATCCACGATAGAGGCGCCTCGCAGCGCCTCCAGCAGATTATCCGGTGCCTCTGGTTGGACAGAGGTCACCGGTGGAACATGCACACTCCCTCCTTGGTGGAAATGCCGTTCGCTGGACCCCGGAGCCGTATATATTTCCGGAATGGTATCCGGCTGAGGTCCGAAGGGAACTCGGACCCTGTCACCAGTCTCCATGGGGGCTTTTTTTCCCCGTGTGTCCGGCGTCCGAGGAGTCATCCTGGGGCGTCACCCCGATGATCTCCAAAACCTCCCCCCGGCCTGGGAAGGCCTTTTTGGACACCACCTCGTCATCACCCCTGGGTGAGACGGAATGAGTAGGTGGCGCAGATATGCTAGCCATCTCCTGTGTGTCCAGCGAATCCTTTGTCGAGGATCGCGGGGAGTCACCGCGCGCCAGACTGCAATGACAAAAGTTACAATATGTCAATATTACAAACCAGGAAGGCCACACTTTTGCGAATTCTGGTACTTACGAAGCGGCCCGAGGCTTGGTCCGGCGAGGTCGTTCCGGACTGCTGTCGACGTCCCACGCGGAGTTATCCGCGAGGGAGCCTTTAACCCTTTTAGGCGCTTCCGCCTCTGGGCTTGTGGGGGCCGCTCTCTTCTTCCTCCCCGCTTCAGGTGGGGAGTCATTTTCTTCTTCCTCTTCATCGCCATCGTCAGCGAACGAAGAGGAAGTCTCGCTTTCGGACGTCTCGTCCGGAGTGCTTCTCCGGCGAATGCCTTTCTTGGTCCCTTGGGCCGCCTTTTTAGCCGTCTTCTCCAGCACCTCATAAGGTGCAGGGAACAACATCTTCTCCAATAATGGAAATTCTTGGTCCTCGGGCAACGGAGCCGGACAGTAGATCTCCTTGGCCAACTTAATCAAGGCCTGAAAATAGGGGAAGGAAGCTTAAATTTCCTCTCAAAATATGCTAGTAGGGGATGCTCCTTGAAAACATTAAAGGAACTGACCGGGCTGGGCTGGCGCTTTAAACTAAGCCCGCGGTCTTCGGTTGTAGGCGGTGGCGTCTCGCCGGCTTTGAAGAGCACCTTCCAGATTTCTTCGTGCGTCGTGTCAAAGAGTAGTAATGTCTGGTGCTTGGCCGGCTTGAACTCCCACAAATTACAAGATCGGCGTTGGCACGGAAGGACCCGACGAACAAGCATGACCTGGACCACGTTGACGAGCTTGATTTTCCTTTCTATCATGTTCTGGATGCACGTCTGGAGCCCAGTCAGCTCGTCCAAGCGACCCCAGGTTAGGCCCCTCTCTTGCCAGGAGGTGAGACGCATCGGGATTCTGGATCGGAATTCGGGGGCCGCCAACCAGTCAGCATCGCGCGGCTCAGAGATGTAGAACCACCCCAATTGCCACCCCTTCACCGTCTCCGCAAACGAACCTTCGGGCCAGGTGACGTTGGGCATCTTGCCCACCATAGCGCCTCCGCATTCTGCTTGCTAGCCGCGCATAACTTTCGGCCTCACATTGAAGGTCTTCAGCCACAGGCCGAAGTGAGGCGGGATGCGGAGAAAAGCATCACAAACGACGATAAACGCCAAAATGTTGAGGATGAAGTTGGGGGCTAGGTCATGAAAATCCAGCCCATAGTATAACATCAACCCACGGACGAATGGGTGAAGAGGGAACCCAAGCCCGCGGACGAAATGTGTAAGGAACACAACCCTCTCGTGGGGCTCGGGAGTGGGGACGATATGTCCCTTGGCCGGGAGTCGATGAGCGATCTCTTTGGCCAGATATCCGGCCTCCCGGAGCTCCATGATGTCCTTCTTCTTGACGGAAGAGGCCATCCACTTACCTCCAGCTCCGGATCCGGACATCTTTGGAGTAGTTTCTCGAACAAGAGAGAAGCTAAGGCTTGGGCGCTGGAGCTCAAGGACGGAAGGGCTAAGGAAGAGAAAGGGCGTGGGTGGAAGAAGGGAGTCCTTACCCCCTTATAGAGGCCGCGAATGTCAAACGCCTCCCTACTCGCCTTAAACTCGCCTATTCCCAAGGGACGTGTAAACGACACGGTTGGGTTACCCATGCCCGCATTGATGAGAATCCCGCAATAGGGGGACACGATCTCTGCTTCGACAAGACATGCCAGTAGCAACCGCATTTTGAAACGTGGGATGGCAGATGAAAAACAGTTCGGAATTATGACCGGACGGGCGTGATATCACGTTGCAGGAAGCTATCAGCGGATAGAACTCGTGTGAAATATATATATATTCTCTCTGAAGTGGAATATGGTGTGTAGCAGGTCCGGATAGAATCATCACATCCGAAGACTATCTTGGAGTTCGGGAGAAGGGGAACCCGTCTTGCAATACCGAAGACAATCTGCGCGCCGGACTCCTCGTCATTGAAGCTAGGTTCAGGGGCTACTGAGGGAGTCCTGGACTAAGGGGTCCTCAGGTGTCCGGCCTGTTATATATGGGCCAGACTAATGGGCTGTGAAGACACGAAGACCGAAGACTATACTCGTGTCCGGATTTGACTCTACTTGGCGTGGACGGCAAGCTAGGAGACCTATTATGAAGATTTCCTCCTCTGTAACCAACCTCATGTAACCCTAGATCTCTCCGGTGTCTATATAAACCGGAGAGCATAGTCCGGATAGGACAAATTCATTACCATATTCACATAGGCTAGACTTCTAGGTTTTAGCCATTACGATCTCGTGGTAGATCAACTCTTGTAACACTCATATTCATCAAGATGAATCAAGCAGGAATTAGGGTATTACCTCCATAGAGAGGGCCCGAACCTGGGTAAACATTGTGTCCCCCATCCCCTGTTACCATTGATCCTAGACACACAGTTCGGGACCCCCTACCCGGGATCCACCGGTTTTGACACTGACAATCATGGCCCTTGGTCCGATGGATCTTGCAGTATGGGCCATCACCTTTCCCAGCTTTCCTGGCGGCAGCGACTTCTCGGTAGGCAGTGCAAGTGGAAGCTTCCTTGTCGGGGGCCTCAGCCTTGGCCTTCTTGTCGGTACTAGGTGTGCCCGAACCTTCCACAGTCATCACATCCTTATCTCTTGGCTTCTTACTACGCTTCTTGCCCTTTCTCTGACTGGTTGATTCATCCTCATCCTCTGAATCCACATTGAGGCAACTTCCTCTCCGGGCAACTTCCTCTCTTCCTCCATCCGAGCACACTTATCCACCAGTGTCTATAGCTCCTTCACAGTCTTGGGCAACCGCACGTTCATCCTGGAACGAATGCGACGGTTGCGCACATTGGACTGGAAAGCTGCTATAACGGCTGCCGGATGGATATTTGGAATATTTCTATGAACTTTATTGAATCTCTATAAATACTTACGGAGGGTTTCTCCTTCCTTCTGTTGGAGAAGTTGCAGGTTGCTGGGCCTGCCGGGCTCTTGGTGGCCACCGATGAAGGCACCGATGAACTCGTGGCACAGGTCTGCCCATGACGAAATGGAGTCCTCCGGCAGGTGCATCAGCCAAGACCTCACGTTGTACTTGAGGGCAAAAGGGAAGTAGTTGGCGAACACCTTCTCATCTCTTCCTCCGGCAGCCTGAACGGCGATGGTGTAGATGCTCAGGAACTCTGCCGGGTTTAGCCTCCCGTTGTATTTCTTAGGTATCTCTGGCTTGAACGTGCGAACGGACGGCCAATGGACTCGCCCAGCTCTCATGTAAAGGCAGGGCATCCAAGCTCGAAAGGTAGGCACCCACCAACATGGAGCGTAGGCTCGTTGACGTTGAGGCCGTCACACCCGTCGGTCTGGCGGAGGTCGTCGCGGCGTTGATCTATGATGACGCGTGCGTCTTCCCGCCGCCTATCCTCCGGGGCTCGATGTTGGCCTGGACGCGCTCGAGGGTTAGAAGAGGCCATTGAGACGTCGTCGGGGTCTTGATTCTGCTGCGCCCGCGCCGGCTGCCGTGGTGGGGATTGCACCGTGGGGACGGCCCCCTCCGTTCGGGCAGCAGTGCGGGCGGTTGCTGTCGCTTGGGGAGGTCGTGGCGGGCTAGCTCGTCATGAGCCCCCAGCCTCGGCGAAACCAAGCAGGCTTCGGATGGTGGCACGCCATTCATCCATCTGCTCGGCTGCTGGCGGAAACCTCAGTAGCAGCTGAGCTTGCGCCATAGCTTCCATGGCTATGCTTGGCATAAATGTTGATGACATCGACCGTACTGTCGCCTGGCTCCTGACGGTGCCAGCGGCCGCAGCGGCGATGATGCCGCACCCATGCTGCTGTGGGACGACCACCCGGGCAGCGGGGTCGCGCGGCGGTGGTACTCGAGGGTCAGCAGCTCCGTCCAGCGCAGCGGTCTGGCTGGCTCGTCCTGGAGGAGGTGCAAGCGCCGCGGCTGCTCCCGTGGTCGGGACGGCCGGAGGGCGATGGCTTACCCCGGACCGAGCGCCGTTGTTGTGGTTGTGCCTGTTGATGGGGGGAGGGGGTGCGGACGGAGTGACCCCCTCGCCCGCACCTTGCGGAGCATGACCGTCGAGGAGTTGCTGATGCTGTTCTCCTCCGATATCTCCAACCCCCGTGTCGGCCGTGGGGGAAGCTGTGATGGCGCCACCCGCTCCAACCATGTCCCCAGCAGTGTTCACGTCCTTGCTTGCCTCCGCATCCCCCGCGGCATTAGAGGCCGTGGGCGGCGGAGCCATCGAGGTGGATGGATGGGCCGAAGGACCAGACTTCTTGTTCTTGGGCGCCATGGTCGATGGCGTCGTCGAAGATGAGGATGGTGATGAAGATGACGCGCTGCACACGCTTTCAGGTTTGCGCAAGTGAGACCCCTACCTGGTGCGCCAAAGATGTTGCGGGATATGCGCGGCCACCTATAGGACCAGGAGGCCCCTTGCTGGTTCGGCAGGAGGACGTCGCGTGGCACAAAGAGCAGACCAGCGCACGACAGCATGGTAGAGAGCACACAAGCAATTTACCTAGGTTCGGGCCACTGTGAGGCGTAAAACCCTACTCCTGCTTTGGTGGATTGATGGTGGAATGGAGGTGGTGGAGCATAGTACACTTGCGCGGCAAGGGTTGCCTCAGGGCAGTAGCCACTACGCGCGTATGGAGGTGTGGGTTCATCAACTTTCCAACCCTTCCTACGGGTGCCATGGGCCTCCTTTTATAGATCAAGGGGTCACCACAATGACAAAGTAGTCATTATTCACTGATATGATAGCAAACCGTGCTATCATACCTAACTCTGCGGGCTGACAGGGGTGCATTAAACGCACCGCTTAGTGTCACATCACTGGTTGCCCGGCAAGGCTTGCTGGGCTATTTTGCCAGCTCCGCACCTGTTCTCTTGACACGTTGCAGGAAGGGTGTCATATGTGGGTTTCTTCTGTAGGAAACGGCTGCCATGTGGCGAATGACTACCACTTAATCATCTTGCGGCTTGACATCGCACTGATCGACGACGTGGGTCGTGGCTGAGTGGTTGGTGAGATGGATTTGCCTCCGCGAGCCCCGGCAGGCCCTGCTGGGGCGCCTTGGTTGCCTGCTTCTGGTGGTGGCCTCGCCCCTTGCCGGGCTCACCTACCCGGCAAGGGAGGCCCTTATTTTGTCGATACTCTGCTTCTCCAGCTTGATCTCGGTCTTTTTGAGTTGCCTGCTGGTTCTTCAAATCTCTTAGTCCTTTGAATTCTGACTTGGGTTGGTGCTTCAGTCTTGCTCTTGTGCCTGTGCACAGTCTGGGCGACAGACCCAGGGTTTGTTGCACCGACACCCTTTGTAACTCTTGGCCCTTTAAAGGCCTGTGGTGAAACTGGCCCATAATGAACAATGTAACGCTTTACACCCATTAATGGCCCATTATTCCGTTGCCCATTTCCAGCCCGGGTTACCTTTCGTCCTTCTAAGGGCCCATTTATTATTTGGCTCATTTCCAGCATTCGGTTACTTACGGCCCGTTACTGGCCTGTTCTGTTTGTGGGCCAAATTCAGCCAGTGGTTATAGTCGGCCCGTTTGTGGCCCGTTAACCCGTTGGGCTATTATCATAGCGTCATCAAATATGGCCCATTAACGACCCATGATGCATGTCGATAGAATTAAGCCCGTTATACATTTCAGCCTATTAATGGCCCGTTATGGTCGGGCCATAAACACACGATTTCCACTCTAGCCCGCTTACGACCCATTTTGCAGACCGTTATTGGTCCAAGAATAATACGGCCCGTATAAGGCCCATTGAATATATAGCCCGCCGAGGGCCCATGGTCACTACAACAGGTAGCAGGACCATGGTTACAATGGTCCGTATGTTGCCCATGGTTATTGTGGCCTAGTTACAAAAAATAGGTTATTGTGGCTAGTAGAAAAATGTGGAAAAACAACTGTAGTGACTACAAGCAAACAACTAAATAAGACAATAAGGAAATAAATAAGCAAGCAACTAATGCTAGGCTATTATGGCTATTACATATATTACATCCACTAGGCATCAAAGTTCGCCACCAGTGCAAATATATAGGCTACAAAGCAGCATATCACATACATTGGTTGTCAAAGTTGGCAACCAGTGCAAATAAATGCCGCAGCAAAACAAGTCCAGAACTGAAACCACTTCAGAATATCTCAAGAAACAATATCCTGAGTACCCAGCATGTTGGCAAGCTGTTTAGCATGCTTATTAACTTTCTCTTGTATGGCGCTTAAATCCTCCAGCGCTTGTTGTTGCACCAGAAAGTATGCATCTGAATTCTGCAGGGACTTCCTCAGTCCTTCGGCTTCATGTCGCAGCACATCTGATCGATGTCTTTCAACATGAAGTTGAGACTCAAGAAGATGAACTGATTCAGGCAGCGAGTTCGAAGAGCTTGTGCCAGCAGTAGTGGCCAGTAACTCGAACACTACATCAAGACATAGCTTTTGGTCTGTCTCACTATTGTCAAGATAGTTTTTATCAGCTTTCTTGGAGACCAATAGGGATGTCTCACTAGCTTGAACCTTATCTGCATTACTTCCTTTACCATTGTATAACGGGGCACTCTTCTCCAATATTTTGTCCGCATTCTAAAAGAGAAACAAGCAGACACATCACAAGTTTACCATGTTGTATATGACACTCATTTTGGTAAGTCAGTTCAATAATAAAGTGGAGAGGATAACAGCATGAAAAAAACATATATCTATGTACCATGGTCATTGTATGGTCTATATCATTCTAGTTTTTGTTGCCAAATCAAGATAGAGACACAGTTCAAATAATATATGTTTAAGACAAAGCACAATAGATAGAATATAAGTGTGGGAAACTACAGAGCAATAACAACACTTATAATGTGCATGACATGAGAACATAACTGTTTATTCAATTGAAACTGAAATCAACATAGAGCAAGTTACAACAGCAAACCAGTTAAAGAAACAGCTTTAAAACATACCTGTTGCGCCATTGGAGTTTCAAGTCCATCCATCAAATTTGAAAATAGTTGGTATGAGTAGATACAGTGATGCAAGAGCAAAGGAGTATGAACCATGGCTACAGAACCTAACCTGAGGACAATTCTTCTTCTGCTTTAAGCCTTGAGTTGGGGTTCGGAGTGGTGGTTCTCATGCTTTCGGCACTGCAGTTGCCTTACTAACTGCTCGTGTTTGGGTGCTCTGTGGTGGAGACAGTGTTGTGTCAACTGGAACTGGGTTACTATCTGCTGGGGTTGGTGTTAGAAGGGGTGTAGCTGGTTCTCTGTCCAACTTGGTAGGGGTACAATCTGCTAGAGTCTGGGTTATGTGTGGTGGAGCTGGTTCTTGGGCAAGTACAACCATGGTTCTATCTGCATCGACTGGTAGCACTATCTTTTCTGAAGACTGTTACTCCCTTAGATACTGCCATCACCCTCTCGAATTCAAATGGCTAATAAACAAGAAAAGTAATTGAATGTACAGACATTATATGATAGACAGGTGCAATGGATAGTGGGGAATAAAAGAAGGCATGAAATAATTCACATTTATGTTGTCTAACCAAACAGGATAGCATGACACAATTTCACATATATGATGGCTAACTAAACAGGATAGCATGATACAATTTCACATATATGATGGCTAACTAAAAAGGATGGAAAGACATAGTTCAAAATATGATGACTATGTAAACATGATGACATGATATAACTATATAATGTGTTTATTAAATAGGTTGGCATGCCATAATTCACATACATGCCAACTATGTAAACATGATAGCATGATATAATTCATGTATGAAATGAAAAAAATTCAAAATATGATGACTGTAAACACTAAACAGGATGAGATGATATAACTATATGATGTATTTATTAAATGGGTTGGCATGCCATAATTCAGATAAATGTTGTCTATGTAAACACGATTGCATGATATAATTCAAATATATGATTTATATACTAAGCAAGTAAGCGGATGGCAATCACATATATGATGTAAAAACTAAGCAATGCAAGACAACATATGCATGAAATGAGTAATATAACCCTACCAATCAAATAGGACTGGTCATCTGTCTCGAAATCCTCCTCTGAGGAGCTATCTGTAACTAGCTAGATGTCTGCTTCAGCAGGTAGCATTATCTGCTCTGAATACCTTGTTTTTACTCCAGATACTTCCATCACCGCTTCAAATGGCTGATGCAGAGGAAGAGTAGTTGAATATACAAACGTTGTCGACAAATGGAATACGTAATACATAAAAGGATAGCATGATATAATTCACATATATGAGGATTGGCTAAACATCATGGCATTGCATAATTCACATATATAATGCCTTGCAACAAGATAACATTGCATAATTCACATATATAATGTCTTGCAACAAGATGGCATTGCATAATTCACATATATGGTAATTAGACACTAAACAGGTGGCATTCACACAAAGCATGTCTAAACTAAGCAAATGACATAGCAATGCAAGACACCACATGCACGATATGGGCAACATAACCCTGCCAAGTTAGAGCAAACACCTAGGGGGGATAGGACTGGCCATCTGTCTCCGAATCCTCCTCTGAGGAGCTATCCATAACCAGCGAGATATGCGCTTCGTCAGATAACATAGTCTGCACTGAAGACCTTGTTTTCACTCCAGAATTTTCCATCACCGTGTCAAATGGCTGATGCACACGAAGAGTAGTTGAATGTACTAACATTGTTGACAAATGTAATGCGTAATGAAAAAAAGGATGGCATGATATAATTCAAATATAAGATGACTGGCTAAGCAGGATGGCATTGCAAAATTCACATATATGATGCTTGGCTAAACAAGATGGCGTTGCATAATTCACATATATGATAAAGAAACTAAACAGATGGCATTCACACAAAGCATGTCTAAACTAAGCAGATGACATATTTGATGTATAAAGTAAGCAATGCAAAGGCACCATATGCATGATATGACCAACATCGGCATGCCAAGTTAGAGCGAAGACCTCAGGGGGTAAATAGGAGTGGTCTTCTCCTTCTGAATCCCCCTCAGAACAGTTATATTCCTCTTGATTACAATCTGAAATGGGTGGAGGGGGCTGCAGTTGCGCCCACCATGGAGCGACGTCTGCATGAAATTGTATTGCCACGCAAGGCTCATCTCTTTTGCTCTACATGTTCAGTTCCATTGTGTACAATAACTAACATGCATAGGAATAAAACGTAGTGAGATTATGTAAGGAGTGCATGCAGAAATCTAGAGTGATGGTAGCAACCTGTAGATAGACCCAAAACCAATGATAGCAGGCAGATAATGGCTTCAGTTAAAAAATATAGATAATGGCTTGTTTACTTTTTTTCCCACCCAACATGAAACTCAGAGTAGACACTAGAGATTAACCATATAGTAGACAGATACTGTTGATTGCGGCCCCGATATGTACCCCACAACCATTTAAAAACTCAAATTTCAGCATTAGTTTGGAGCTAACTCAGAGTCTAATCGGTGAACATGACGATAAAGTAGCATGCAATATTAAGCGATGCGTAACGTAAGCAGACACGAAAGAGTGCGACCTCTCTTGCGGACCCATGTAGTCCTCGAGGTCATCTGCTCAGTTGATGATGGTAATGCAGTTGTCGTGGCTGCCGGCAGCGGGAAGAAGATCTGAGGTGGCAAAAGACAGTCTGGAGGGCTGATCCTTGCTGTGGTGGACCCTTCTGTCGTTGGAGCAGCTGAGCTGGGGTGGACGACGACGCAACAAGAGCGGGACAAACCACACAAGTTTTTCTTTGACATCTATCTGTAAGAGAAGTAATTCTGTAAGGGCTCGTTTGAATTGGAGGATTCTAACAACGCGGGAATAGGAAATACACAATAATAGGATAGAAATGCATGTGCAAAGAATTTAAAATCACAGGATTTCTATCAATCTGGGTGTTTGGTTCACAGGAATTGGAAGGTCACAGGAATGCAAAGAAGCATGGTCAAATTAAGTCAAACCACAAGAAAATGTACAGTTATAATGCTATTATGCTACTATCACTTAGTTTTGTTCTTCATGAACAGGAATTTGAAAAGGAGGGCCAAGTGGATATTAAAATCCTATGATTTTTCTTTGAAAAGGACACTAAAGGAACAAATCCTACAGTTTTCTTTTGCTCCATTCCTTTGAACCAAATGCATTAATAGTAGTACCATAGGAAACTTTCCAATTCCTATGTTTTCCTTCACTTTTCCTTTCAACCACTGGCAATTCTTGTAGGCAGGCTAAACAGGCAAAAGCCTACACTCCAAAAACGTTTTTGTGCTACTTGTACTACTTTGGACCCAGGCCACTGCCCTACTAACTCAACTCCCAGGCCCATCTACACATGCAAAGCTCAAACGCGCAGAAATAAATAATGATGGTTTCCGAGAGAGTCCACCATGGATAGCTAAGTTGCCTGGTACCTCTCTTCTTGTCATATAGTAGGAGAAACTAATCGTATTTCACGTTACTACGTGTGCTCAGTGGACAATATATATAACATGTAGAGTAAAAAAGCGATGCAACAAGTGTACAACCTATTTGGCGAAGCCATGTCGATTTCAGCATGATTGGGTTGGTCAGTGAGGATGCTCCGGCTGATGTGGCTGTCGGAAGAGGGGAATAAGATCTTAGGCATCTGGAGATGGAACCGAGGGTACTGCTCCATTGTGATGGAGGGTTTCGTCGTTGGAGCAGCTCTGGTGAGTTGTACGATGGCGAGGCTGAAGCACGACAAGAGAGACAACGTTAATCTGAGTGGAATTCTAATAGCATCTCCAATAGATGATGTTAAATACATAACCACAAAGTGCTAGATGTAAAATACATCAGTCACTCACCTCTGAACTTAACTGTTGAAACTGAATTTAACTGTCGAAACTGAATTTTGCTGTCGAAACTGAATTTTACTGTCGAAACTGAACGCACTAGTAGCAGAAAAGCAGCAGCAGCGCCCGGAGCAGTAGCGCATGCGAGAGCCGGGTGAAAGGATCGATATGGTTGACTAGAGGGGGGTGAATAGGCAACTAACAATTTTTAGCTTTGTTGGCGTTCTGGGAACGGGGGTCCCCACACTTGCCTGCCTGCGGCCCACGGCGTGGCTCTGCGCGTGGGCCCGTACGGCCCATCTCCATCGACAAGGCGCTCAAGACCCTTGCGAGGGGCCAAGCCTCGCGAGGTGGACGACACAAGACCCCCTCAGGAGCGGCCTCACCAGGTTGGCTCGCCAAGGGCGGAGAGATCAAGGCAAGGCAAACCTCGCGAGGTTCTCGTGATGTGAGCCATGACGATCAAGATCAGGTGGGCGCCAGCGCGTGCAGTGTCCTTATCTCCCCTTTGGTGCTAAGGAAGCAAGCGCAGGTTCGGAGTACCGAGGCGTCAAGCAAAGGTTTCCATATCAGTGCAACGAGACCAAGACCAGCTGGACGGCAAGACGGAGGTCACCATGGAGCCCGAGGTGGCGTCACCACCAGAGCCTTTTGCACGCGAAGACTACTTTTGCCAGGATAAGCTGTACTAGCTGTCCCCTTTCAAATTGGCCATTGTTGGCTCCCTTCCCACTCAATATTTGGGGAGAGGACCAGGGCCTCTATAAATAGGACTAGCCACCACCTTAGAAGGGGACGGATCATTCAGACCTCCCTAGCTCCCACCAGCTCACCGAGCACAAGAACGCCTCATCCTCAGGAGGTTGTTCTTCCCCTTGTACTGTTCATCCATAGCCCAAGAGGCAATCCACCACCACCACACTGGAGTAGGGTATTACACCACAACGGTGGCCCGAACCAGTATAAATCTTGTGTCCCTTGTGTTGTGAGTTCGTTGAGTTAGCCCTTGAGATCTTAGCAAGCTAGGACGTGGATCGGCGGGGGGAGAACTTCGCGCGCACCCGAGAGTTCGAACCTTAAGGGTTTTTCCGGAACCCGTGATCCGACAAGCTTTTCTTTACCAAATTAAACTTAGCATCAAAATAGGTTGTCTAGATATGCAACTAGGTGGGAAACCCTATATGATGCAACAACAACAAGCACACAAGCAAGCAAGGGATACAACACAATATAAGCTTGCACAAGTAAAGATAAGAGATAACCAAGAGTGGAGCCGGTGGAGACGAGGATGTGTTACCGAAGTTCCTTCCCTTTGAGAGGAAGTACGTCTTCGTTGGAGCGGTGTGGAGGCACAATGCTCCCCAAGAAGCCACTAGGGACACCGTATTCTCCTCACACCCTCACACAATGCAAGATGCCGTGATTCCACTATTGGTGCCCTTGGAGGCGGTGACCGAATCTTTACAAACAAGGTTGGGACAATCTCAACATCTTAATTGGAGGCTCCCAATGACACCATGAAGCTTCGCCACAATGGAATATGGCTCCGCGGAGACCTCAACCGTCTAGGGTGCTCAAACACCCAAGAGTAACAAGATCCGCAAGGGATTAGTGGGGGGAATCAAATTTCTCTTGGTGGAAGTGTAGATCGGGGCCTGCTCAACCAATCCCTAGAAAATCAACAAGTTTGATTGGCCAGGGAGAGAGATCAGGCGAAAATGGAGCTTTGAGCAACAATGGAGCTTGGGGAGGGAAGAGGTGGTCTTCTTGGGGAAGAAGACCCCCTTTATATAGTGGGGGACAAGATCCAACCGTTACCCACTCACTCAGCCCACGACACGCGGTACTACCGCACATGCTCGCGGTACTACCGCAGGGGGTTGCGGTACTACCGCTAGACGGTGCGGTACTACCACTCGCACGACAGTGACCAGACGAGGCCCTGTTGCGCATAGCAACGAGTGGTAGAACCGCCGGAGCGGTACTACCACGCGCCCTTGCGGTACTACCGCAAGGCAGGGCTCAACGGGGCTGGAAAGGCACGGACTAAATAAAATATGTCCGTGACTACTTCCGTTGAGTTTAGGACTGTGTGCAAATCCAGCACGGTACTATTGCTCACAGGGAGCGGTACTACCTCGTGGGGGCGGAAGTAAAAATTTACTTCCGTGCCTACTTCTGCATGCGCCAGTGTCAGGGCCAGAGGCAGCGGTACTAATGCTCACATGGAGCGGTACTACCACTGGTCCCTGCGGTACTACCGCAAGCCCCTGCAGTAGTACTGCTCCCTTGAGCAGTACTACCGCATGCCACAAACACTTAAGCATTTGGAAGCCTTGATTTCGCAGAGACAAGAGTAAACGAATGGTGCTCCAATGAATCGAAGGAAAGGTGGTGCAAAGGAACAGATGTGTATGTGTTGATTCGACCCTAAACTTTCTAAAGCGGACCCCCTTTTAATAGTACAGTTTTCCTACGACTCAAATCCACCGAAAAGAAACGTAGAAAACCGTCGTCTTCGATAGGCTCCGAGGGGCACCGAATTATCTTGTGCCTAGACATAAGATATCTGAAATGCTCAATGCACACAATTAGTCCGCAAATGCACTGTCATTAATCACCAAAACCACATAGGGGGAAATATGCCCTTACAATCTCCCACTTTTTGGTGGATTGATGACAATACGGGATTTGCACATAAGGATATAAGATGAACATAAGCAAACCCAACGTCTATAAAATATAGATAGGCTCCCCCTAGATGTGTGCACTCTATAGATATGCTTTGGACTGCACGGCACACATACTAGGATCAACACTCCCCCTATATTTTATAGACAGGGCAAAACTTGCAACAATATAACTGACAATAAGCATTGAGGCAAGGTAAAGTAAGTGAGCATGAAGTAAAGGGCACAAGATAAAATAAGCTCACAATCTACTAAACATACTAGACAATAAGGTAAGCTTGAGGGCATATGTCTCACACCATATGATAGCACAGGTCTCCTAGTCTCACACGCACACCAACACAAACCAACAAACCAAAACAACAAAGGTTCGACGAAACGAAAGCAACAAGAATCAGAAATACCTACACTCTCTCCCCCTTTGGCATCGAGACAAAAAAAGGTAGAGAGGACACCTACGACACAGGTGGTAGCTCCCACTAACGTGATCACCCATCAAGCTCCTCGTATGTCTCAGCAGCAGGAATGGACTCCCTGTCTGACTCAGTCCACTAATAGCCCTGCTTCGCCATCCAGACAGCCTCATGTAACATCCCAAATTTTCAATTTGGAATGTTATACATAGATCATCATTGCATATCATGTTTTATTGCATTTTGACAAATCCTCGAAAAATCCTAAGCAACTCAAGGACCCTCGGAGAGAGTTGGGGATTTTCTCGAATTTTCATATTTGATTTTCATCAAATAATAAGACGAGGATTTTGGTTTTAACTATTTTCTCTCCGGAAAAATATTTCATTTTAAAAATAAACGAGAGGAGAAAATATGACTTCTCAAAAACAATTGAAATACTGGAGGAAAGATGTTAAAATCATTTATTGGAATTTATTTGGATTTTATTTGCAATTTTTATTGCATTACAAATATTGCATGTTTTCAAAATATTTATTTTGTGTTAAAAAAATGTTCACCCTATTCTAGATTTTCTAACAAGACGGGGAAAATTTATTTATACTTTTCTGACTTTTATTTAATTTTCTATGAATTATTTTCCGCGGAACGTTTAAAAAAAACGCGCGCGCCCGCCGGGCCAAGCCCAGCCGCTAGGCCGCCGGCCCACCCCGCGCCCCTCTCCTCTCCCCGCACGGCCGCCGCCGCGTCGTGTCCGTCATGGACACGGGAGCCCGCCTCGCCGCCGCCGGAGCTTGCCCCTTCCCCAAGCTGCTCCTTCCCCCTTTATATACCCCCCTCTCACTCGCCT